>NC_086447.1:19159929-19162429 GCF_028390025.1 Pseudophryne corroboree
GCCAAACTTACATCAAGATTAGAGATGCTTGAGCCTATCAAACCTTCTACACTCTTTTAAATTTTGCTTGTTTTGTAAACTAATCAAGTGTTCCAGGAATGATGGGGATATTCCATTGTTTGTTCTGATTTGACAATTCATTTTGGACAATGAGCGGCCCTTTTGAGCTAGTGAAGATAATTGTGCTACATGAGAGTATGCACAGACAATTATTTTTATTTTTTTGCATTAAAGCACAATTTTTAATAATTGTGCATTTTCTTTTTTTGCATAAAGCACATTTTTTAATAAAGGAGAGGTTAATGATATAATAATTAGCACTGAAAGTCATCTGACACGATTTGAAAGTAAAATGTTGTGCATTGAAAGTAACCAAAGCTCTTTTTACTTTGAGTGGACATCATTTTCTTTCAAATGAATTTGATATTTTGCTAAATGTACAAAACTTTCTTACAAATTTGACATTCAAAATGCATTTGTAATTAATAAATGCTACTTAGTATGGCTGCTGAGATTCCTGGGCTCAGTCTCAAGTAGAGGAGGAGAATGACGGATAGAGAAAGAGAGAACAGGCAGGCATCCTAAAGATTTTGATGTGCCAGTTCCTGACTCACCCTGAGCAACACTGGTTTCAAGCTTTTAGTAAATTTTCTGAAAAATAAAACAACCATGCGGTCGTAGTCGGCAGGATTTGAACCTGCGGGGGGAGACCCCAATGGATTTCTAGTCCATCGCCTTAACCACTCGGCCACGACTACCTCTCATTTAATGTGATGTTTTCACAAAAGTTTCTCTATGGGTTGAGCTACTTCATTTCAGGCTGTGAGGATGACTGAATTAATATTGTATCAGAGATGATTTCCATGGGAAGTTAATCCTGACCACAGTGACCTGCGTTAATGATTTTTAAAATACAACTTGGAGAATGCTTTATACTTGATATAGTTTTGGGTTTGTAAAATGTCAGTACTGACATCTAAGTTTATCAAAAGCATCATCCTTCGAGCCGGAATTGAACCAGCGACCTAAGGATTTCTGTACCAATCTCCTCTACAGTCCTCTGCTCTACCAGCTGAGCTATCGAAGGATTCCACGATCATACTGCTGTGATATTACGTGCTATTAAAATGATTGAGTGTTAATTTTAAACATTATCAACTTTCCAAGCAAAATGAAAAATGATTTGACTACTCAAAAGAGATTCAACTACATATTCCTGTGTTGCTTTATCACACAAATTGTCATGTTTAATCATTTGGAAAATATCACTAATAGTTTGACTTATATTTGTGCAATTACTATCAACTTGCTACAGAGCTAGTTTGGAAAGCACTTTCAATAGATTTTTTAGTGTAGCCAAACTTACATCAAGATTAGAGATGCTTGAGCCTATCAAACCTTCCTACCTCTATGTCTGTCTGTT
This sequence comes from Pseudophryne corroboree, assembly GCF_028390025.1. NCBI lineage: Eukaryota > Metazoa > Chordata > Amphibia > Anura > Myobatrachidae > Pseudophryne > Pseudophryne corroboree. The sequence goes on from NC_086447.1 coordinate 19,161,353, forward strand.
TTTACCCAGTTTTGTTCTATTACTGTTGTTCTAATTGTAAAGCGCAACGGAATATGCTGCGCTATATAAGAAACTGTTAATAAATAAATAAATAAATACACTCTTTTAAATTTTGCTTGTTTTGTAAACTAATCAAATGATCCAGGAATGATGGGGATATTCCATTGTTTGTTCTGATTTGACAATTCATTTTGGACAATGAGCGGCCCTTTTGAGCTAGTGAAGATAATTGTGCTACATGAGAGTATGCACAGACAATTATTTTTATTTTTTTGCATTAAAGCACAATTTTTAATAATTGTGCTTTTTCTTTTTTTGCATAAAGCACAATTTTTAATAAAGTAGAGGTTAATGATATAATAATTAGCACTGAAAGTCATCTGACACGATTTGAAAGTAAAATGTTGTGCATTGAAAGTAACCAAAGCTCTTTTTACTTTGAGTGGACATCATTTTCTTTCAAATGAATTTGATATTTTGCTAAATGTACAAAACTTTCTTACAAATTTGACATTCAAAAAGCATTTGTAATTAATAAATGCTACTTAGAATGGCTGCTGAGATTCCTGGGCTCAGTCTCAAGTAGAGGAGGAGAATGACGGATAGAGAAAGAGAGAACAGGCAGGCATCCTAAAGATTTTGATGTGCCAGTTCCTGACTCACCCTGAGCAACACTGGTTTCAAGCTTTTAGTAAATTTTCTGAAAAATAAAACAACCATGTGGTCGTAGTCGGCAGGATTTGAACCTGCACGGGGAGACCCCAATGGATTTCTAGTCCATCGCCTTAACCACTCGGCCATGACTACCTCTCATTCAATGTGATGTTTTCACAAAAGTTTCTCTATGGGTTGCGCTACTTCATTTCAGGCTGTGAGGATGACTGAAGTAATATTGTATCAGAGATGATTTCCATGGGAAGTTAATCCTGACCACAGTGACCTGCGTTAATGATTTTTAAAATATAACTTGGAGAATGCTTTATACTTGGTATAGTTTTGGGTTTGTAAAATGTCAGTACTGACATCTAAGTTTATCAAAAGCGTCATCCTTTGAGCCAGAATTGAACCAGCGACCTA
>NC_086447.1:19172429-19174929 GCF_028390025.1 Pseudophryne corroboree
TAAAGCACAATTTTTAATAAAGTAGAGGTTAATGATATAATAATTAGCACTGAAAGTCATCTGACACGATTTGAAAGTAAAATGTTGTGCATTGAAAGTAACCAAAGCTCTTTTTACTTTGAGTGGACATCATTTTCTTTCAAATGAATTTGATATTTTGCTAAATGTACAAAACTTTCTTACAAATTTGACATTCAAAATGCATTTGTAATTAATAAATGCTACTTAGTATGGCTGCTGAGATTCCTGGGCTCAGTCTCAAGTAGAGGAGGAGAATGACGGATAGAGAAAGAGAGAACAGGCAGGCATCCTAAAGATTTTGATGTGCCAGTTCCTGACTCACCCTGAGCAACATTGGTTTCAAGCTTTTAGTAAATTTTCTGAAAAATGAAACAACCATGCGGTCGTAGTCGGCAGGATTTGAACCTGCACGGGGAGACCCGAATGGATTTCTAGTCCATCGCCTTAACCACTTGGCCACGACTACCTCTCATTCAATGTGATGTTTTCACAAAAGTTTCTCTATGGGTTGAGCTACTTCATTTCAGGCTGTGAGGAAGACTGAAGTAATATTGTATCAGAGATGATTTCCATGGGAAGTTAATCCTGACCACAGTGACCTGCGTTAATGATTTTTAAAATATAACTTGGAGAATGCTTTATACTTGGTATAGTTTTGGGTTTGTAAAATGTCAGTACTGACATCTAAGTTTATCAAAAGCGTCATCCTTTGAGCCGGAATTGAACCAGCGACCTAAGGATTTCTGTACCAATCTCCTCTACAGTACTCCGCTCTACCAGCTTAGCTATCGAAGGATTCCATGATCATATATCTGTGATATTACGTGCTATTAAAATGATTGAGTGTTAATTTTAAACATTATCAACTTTCCAAGCAAGATGAAAAATGATTTGACAACACAAAAGAGATTCAACTACTTATTCCTGTGTTGCTTTATCACACAAATTGTCATGTTTAATCATTTGGAAAATATCACTAATAGTTTGACTTATATTTGTGAAATTACTATCAACTGGCTACAGAGCTAGTTTGGAAAGCACTTTCAATAGATTTTTTAGTGTAGCCACACTTACATCAAGATTAGAGATGCTTGAGCCTATCAAACCTTCTACACTCTTTTAAATTTTGCTTGTTTTGTAAACTAATCAAGTGTTCCAGGAATGATGGGGATATTCCATTGTTTGTTCTGATTTGACAATTCATTTTGGACAATGAGCGGCCCTTTTGAGCTAGTGAAGATAATTGTGCTACATGAGAGTATGCACAGACAATTATTTTTCTTTTTTTGCATTAAAGCACAATTTTTAATAAAGGAGAGGTTAATGATATAATAATTAGCACTGAAAGTCATCTGACACGATTTGAAAGTAAAATGTTGTGCATTGAAAGTAACCAAAGCTCTTTTTACTTTGAGTGGACATCATTTTCTTTCAAATGAATTTGATATTTTGCTAAATGTACAAAACTTTCTTACAAATTTGACATTCAAAATGCATTTGTAATTAATAAATGCTACTTAGTATGGCTGCTGAGATTCCTGGGCTCAGTCTCAAGTAGAGGAGGAGAATGACGGATAGAGAAAGAGAGAACAGGCAGGCATCCTAAAGATTTTGATGTGCCAGTTCCTGACTCACCCTGAGCAACACTGGTTTCAAGCTTTTAGTAAATTTTCTGAAAAATAAAACAACCATGCGGTCGTAGTTGGCAGGATTTGAACCTGCGCGGGGAGACCCCAATGGATTTACTAGTCCATCGCCTTAACCACTCGGCCACGACTACCTCTCATTCAATGTGATGTTTTCACAAAAGTTTCTCTATGGGTTGAGCTACTTCATTTCAGGCTGTGAGGAAGACTGAAGTAATATTGTATCAGAGATGATTTCCATGGGAAGTTAATCCTGACCACAGTGACCTGCGTTAATGATTTTTAAAATATAACTTGGAGAATGCTTTATACTTGGTATAGTTTTGGGTTTGTAAAATGTCAGTACTGACATCTAAGTTTATCAAAAGCGTCATCCTTTGAGCCGGAATTGAACCAGCGACCTAAGGATTTCTGTACCAATCTCCTCTACAGTCCTCCGCTCTACCAGCTGAGCTATCGAAGGACTCCATGATCATACTGCTGTGATATTACGTGCTATTAAAATGATTGAGTGTTAATTTTAAACATTATCAACTTTCCAAGCAAAATGAAAAATGATTTGACAACACAAAAGAGATTCAACTACTTATTCCTGTGTTGCTTTATCACACAAATTGTCATGTTTAATCATTTGGAAAATATCACTAATAGTTTGACTTATATTTGTGAAATTACTATCAACTGGCTACAGAGCTAGTTTGGAAAGCACTTTCAATAGATTTTTTAGTGTAGCCAAACTTACATCAAGATTAGAGATGCTTGAGCCTATCAAACCTTCTACACTCTTTTAAATTTTGCTTGTTTTGTAAACTAATCAAGTGTTCCAGGAATGA
>NC_086447.1:19187429-19189929 GCF_028390025.1 Pseudophryne corroboree
TGGGTTGAGCTACTTCATTTCAGGCTGTGAGGATGACTGAAGTAATATTGTATCAGAGATGATTTCCATGGGAAGTTAATCCTGACGACAGTGACCTGCATTAATGATTTTTAAAATATAACTTGGAGAATGCTTTATACTTGGTATAGTTTTGGGTTTGTAAAATGTCAGTACTCACATCTAAGTTTATCAAAAGCATCATTCTTCGAGCTGGAATTGAACCAGTGACCTAAGGATTTCTGTACCAATCTCCTCTACTGTCCTCCGCTCTACCAGCTGAGCTATCGAAGGATTCCATGATCATACAGCTGTGATATTACGTGCTATTAAAATGATTGAGTGTTAATTTTAAACATTATCAACTTTCCAAGCAAAATGAAAAATGATTTGACTACACAAAAGAGATTCAACTACTTATTCCTGTGTTGCTTTATCACACAAATTGTCATGTTTAATCATTTGGAAAATATCACTAATAGTTTGACTTATATTTGTGCAATTACTATCAACTGGCTACAGAGCTAGTTTGGAAAGCACTTTCAATAGATTTTTTAGTGTAGCCACACTTACATCAAGATTAGAGATGCTTGAGCCTATCAAACCTTCTACACTCTTTTAAATTTTGCTTGTTTTGTAAACTAATCAAGTGTTCCAGGAATGATGTGGATATTCCATTGTTTGTTCTGATTTGACAATTCATTTTGGACAATGAGCGGCCCTTTTGAGCTAGTGAAGATAATTGTGCTACATGAGAGTATGCACAGACAATTATTTTTCTTTTTTTGCATTAAAGCACAATTTTTAACAAAGGAGAGGTTAATGATATAATAATTAGCACTGAAAGTCATCTGACACGATTTGAAAGTAAAATGTTGTGCATTGAAAGTAACCAAAGCTCTTTTTACTTTGAGTGGACATCATTTTCTTTCAAATGCATTTGATATTTTGCTAAATGTACAAAACTTTCTTACAAATTTGACATTCAAAATGCATTTGTAATTAATAAATGCTACTTAGTATGGCTGCTGAGATTCCTGGGCTCAGTCTCAAGTAGAGGAGGAGAATGACGGATAGAGAAAGAGAGAACAGGCAGGCATCCTAAAGATTTTGATGTGCCAGTTCCTGACTCACCCTGAGCAACACTGGTTTCAAGCTTTTAGTACATTTTCTGAAAAATAAAAAAACCATGTGGTCGTAGTCGGCAGGATTTGAACCTGCACAGGGAGACCCCAATGGATTTCTAGTCCATCGCCTTAACCACTCGGCCACGACTACCTCTCGTTCAATGTGATGTTTTCACAAAAGTTTCTCTATGGGTTGAGCTACTTCATTTCAGGCTGTGAGGATGACTGAAGTAATATTGTATCAGAGATGATTTCCATGGGAAGTTAATCCTGACGACAGTGACCTGCATTAATGATTTTTAAAATATAACTTGGAGAATGCTTTATACTTGGTATAGTTTTGGGTTTGTAAAATGTCAGTACTCACATCTAAGTTTATCAAAAGCATCATTCTTCGAGCTGGAATTGAACCAGCGACCTAAGAATTTCTGTACCAATCTCCTCTACTGTCTTCTGCTCTACCAGCTGAGCTATCGAAGGATTCCATGATCAAACAGCTGTGATATTACGTGCTATTAAAATGATTGAGTGTTAATTTTAAACATTATCAACTTTCCAAGCAAAATGAAAAATGTTTTGACTACACAAAAGAGATTCAACTACTTATTCCTGTGTTGCTTTATCACACAAATTGTCATGTTTAATCATTTGGAAAATATCACTAATAGTTTGACTTATATTTGTGCATTACTATCAACTGGCCACAGAGCTAGTTTGGAAAGCACTTTCAATAGATTTTTTAGTGTAGCCAAACTTACATCAAGATTAGAGATGCTTGAGCCTATCAAACCTTCTACACTCTTTTAAATTTTGCTTGTTTTGTAAACTAATCAAGTGTTCCAGGAATGATGGGGATATTCCATTGTTTGTTCTGATTTGACAATTCATTTTGGACAATGAGCGGCCCTTTTGAGCTAGTGAAGATAATTGTGCTACATGAGAGTATGCACAGACAATTATTTTTCTTTTTTTGCATTAAAGCACAATTTTTAATAAAGGAGAGGTTAATGATATAATAATTAGCACTGAAAGTCATCTGACACGATTTGAAAGTAAAATGTTGTGCATTGAAAGTAACCAAAGCTCTTTTTACTTTGAGTGGACATCATTTTCTTTCAAATGAATTTGATATTTTGCTAAATGTACAAAACTTTCTTACAAATTTGACATTCAAAATGCATTTGTAAGTAATAAATGCTACTTAGTATGGCTGCTGAGATTCCTGGGCTCAGTCTCAAGTAGAGGAGGAGAATGACGGATAGAGAAAGAGAGAACAGGCAGGCATCCTAAAGATTTTGATGTGCCAGTTCCTGACTCACCCTGAGCAACACTGGTTTCAAGCTTTTAGTAAATTTTCTGAAAAATAAAACAACCAT
>NC_086447.1:19194929-19199929 GCF_028390025.1 Pseudophryne corroboree
TGATATTTTGCTAAATGTACAAAACTTTCTTACAAATTTGACATTCAAAATGCATTTGTAAGTAATAAATGCTACTTAGTATGGCTGCTGAGATTCCTGGGCTCAGTCTCAAGTAGAGGAGGAGAATGACGGATAGAGAAAGAGAGAACAGGCAGGCATCCTAAAGATTTTGATGTGCCAGTTCCTGACTCACCCTGAGCAACACTGGTTTCAAGCTTTTAGTAAATTTTCTGAAAAATAAAACAACCATGTGGTCATAGTCGGCAGGATTTGAACCTGCGCGGGGAGACCCCAATGTATTTCTAGTCCATCGCCTTAAACACTCGGCCACAACTACCTCTCATGCAATGTGATGTTTTCACACAAGTTTCTCTATGGGTTGAGATACTTCATTTCAGGCTGTGAGAATGACTGAAGTAATATTGTATCAGAGATGATTTCCATGGGAAGTTAATCCTGACCACAGTGACCTGCGTTAATGATTTTTAAAATATAACTTAGAGAATGCTTTATACTTGGTACAGTTTTGGGTTTGTAAAATGTCAGTACTGACATCTAAGTTTATCGAAAGCGTCATCCTTCGAGCCGGAATTGAACCAGCGACCTAAGGATTTCTGTACCAATCACCTCTACAGTCCTCCGCTCTACCAGCTGAGCTATCAAATTATTCCATGATTGTACAACTGTGATATTACGTGCTATTAAAATGATTGAGTGTTAATTTTAAACATTATCAACTTTCCAAGCAAAATGAAAAATGATTTGACTACACAAAAGAGATTCAACTACTTATTCCTGTGTTGCTTTATCACACAAATTGTCATGTTTAATCATTTGGAAAATATCACTAATAGTTTGACTTATATTTGTGCAATTACTATCAACTGGCTACAGAGCTAGTTTGGAAAGCACTTTCAATAGATTTTTTTAGTGTAGCCAAACTTACATCAAGATTAGAGATGCTTGAGCCTATCAAACCTTCTACACTCTTTTAAATTTTGCTTGTTTTGTAAACTAATCAAGTGTTCCAGGAATGATGGGGATATTCCATTGTTTGTTCTGATTTGACAATTCATTTTGGACAATGAGCGGCCCTTTTGAGCTAGTGAAGATAATTGTGCTACATGAGAGTATGCACAGACAATTATTTTTCTTTTTTTGCATTAAAGCACAATTTTTAATAAAGGAGAGGTTAATGATATAATAATTAGCACTGAAAGTCATCTGACACGATTTGAAAGTAAAATGTTGTGCATTGAAAGTAACCAAAGTTCTTTTTACTTTGAGTGGACATCATTTTCTTTCAAATGAATTTGATATTTTGCTAAATGTACAAAACTTTCTTACAAATTTGACATTCAAAATGCATTTGTAATTAACAAATGCTACTTAGTATGGCTGCTGAGATTCCTGGGCTCAGTCTCAAGTAGAGGTGGAGAATGACAGATAGAGAAAGAGAGAACAGGCAGGCATCCTAAAGATTTTGATGTGCCAGTTCCTGACTCACCCTGAGCAACACTGGTTTCAAGCTTTTAGTAAATTTTCTGAAAAATAAAACAGCCATGTGGTCGAGTTGGCAGGATTTGAACCTGCGCGGGGAGACCCCAATGGATTTATAGTCCATCGCCTTAACCACTCGGCCTCGACTACCTCTCATGCAATGTGATGTTTTCACAAAAGTTTCTCTATGGGTTGAGCTACTTCATTTCAGACTGTGAGGATGACTGAAGTAATATTGTATCAGAGATGATTTCCATGGGAAGTTAATCCTGACCACAGTGACCTGCGTTAATGATTTTTAAAATATAACTTGGAGAATGCTTTATACTTGGTATAGTTTTGGGTTTGTAAAATGTCAGTACTGACATCTAAGTTTATCAAAAGCATCATCCTTCGAGCCGGAATTGAACCAGCGACCTAAGGATTTCTGTACCAATCTCCTCTACAGTGTTCCGCTCTACCAGCTGAGATATCGAAGGATTCCATGAGCATACAGTTGTGATATTACATTCTATTAAAATGATTGAGTGTTAATTTTACACATTATCATCTTTCCAAGCAAAATGAAAAATGTTTTGACTACACAAAAGAGATTCAACTACTTATTCCTGTGTTGCTTTATCACACAAATTGTCATGTTTAATCATTTGGAAAATATCACTAATAGTTTGACTTATATTTGTGCATTACTATCAACTGGCCACAGAGCTAGTTTGGAAAGCACTTTCAATAGATTTTTTAGTGTAGCCAAACTTACATCAAGATTAGAGATGCTTGAGCCTATCAAACCTTCTACACTCTTTTCAATTTTGCTTGTTTTGTAAACTAATCAAGTGTTCCAGGAATGATGGGGATATTCCATTGTTTGTTCTGATTTGACAATTCATTTTGGACAATGAGCGGCCCTTTTGAGCTAGTGAAGATAATTGTGCTACATGAGAGTATGCACAGACAATTATTTTTCTTTTTTTGCATTAAAGCACAATTTTTAATAAAGGAGAGGTTAATGATATAATAATTAGCACTGAAAGTCATCTGACACGATTTGAAAGTAAAATGTTGTGCATTGAAAGTAACCAAAGCTCTTTTTACTTTGAGTGGACATCATTTTCTTTCAAATGAATTTGATATTTTGCTAAATGTACAAAACTTTCTTACAAATTTGACATTCAAAATGCATTTGTAATTAATAAATGCTACTTAGTATGGCTGCTGAGATTCCTGGGCTCAGTCACAAGTAGAGGAGGAGAATGACGGATAGAGAAAGAGAGAACAGGCAGGCATCCTAAAGATTTTGATGTGCCAGTTCCTGACTCACCCTGAGCAACACTGGTTTCAAGCTTTTAGTAAATTTTCTGAAAAATAAAACAACCATGTGGTCGTAGTCGGCAGGATTTGAACCTGCGCGGGGAGACCCCAATGTATTTCTAGTCCATCGCCTTAAACACTCGGCCACAACTACCTCTCATGCAATGTGATGTTTTCACACAAGTTTCTCTATGGGTTGAGATACTTCATTTCAGGCTGTGAGTATGACTGAAGTAATATTGTATCAGAGATGATTTCCATGGGAAGTTAATCCTGACCACAGTGACCTGCGTTAATGATTTTTAAAATATAACTTGGAGAATGCTTTATACTTGGTACAGTTTTGGGTTTGTAAAATGTCAGTACTGACATCTAAGTTTATCGAAAGCGTCATCCTTCGAGCCAGAATTGAACCAGCGACCTAAGGATTTCTGTACCAATCACCTCTACAGTCCTCCGCTCTACCAGCTGAGCTATCGAATTATTCCATGATTGTACAACTGTGATATTACGTGCTATTAAAATGATTGAGTGTTAATTTTAAACATTATCAACTTTCCAAGCAAAATGAAAAATGATTTGACTACACAAAAGAGATTCAACTACTTATTCCTGTGTTGCTTTATCACACAAATTGTCATGTTTAATCATTTGGAAAATATCACTAATAGTTTGACTTATATTTGTGCAATTACTATCAACTGGCTACAGAGCTAGTTTGGAAAGCACTTTCAATAGATTTTTTAGTGTAGCCAAACTTACATCAAGATTAGAGATGCTTGAGCCTATCAAACCTTCTACACTCTTTTAAATTTTGCTTGTTTTGTAAACTAATCAAGTGTTCCAGGAATAATGGGGATATTCCATTGTTTGTTCTGATTTGACAATTCATTTTGGACAATGAGCGGCCCTTTTGAGCTAGTGAAGATAATTGTGCTACATGAGAGTATGCACAGACAATTATTTTTCTTTTTTTGCATTAAAGCACAATTTTTAATAAAGGAGAGGTTAATGATATAATAATTAGCACTGAAAGTCATCTGACACGATTTGAAAGTAAAATGTTGTGCATTGAAAGTAACCAAAGCTCTTTTTACTTTGAGTGGACATCATTTTCTTTCAAATGAATTTGATATTTTGCTAAATGTACAAAACTTTCTTACAAATTTGACATTCAAAATGCATTTGTAATTAATAAATGCTACTTAGTATGGCTGCTGAGATTCCTGGGCTCAGTCTCAAGTAGAGGAGGAGAATGACGGATAGAGAAAGAGAGAACAGGCAGGCATCCTAAAGATTTTGATGTGCCAGTTCCTGACTCACCCTGAGCAACACTGGTTTCAAGCTTTTAGTAAATTTTCTGAAAAATAAAACAACCATGTGGTCGTAGTTGGCAGGATTTGAACCTGCGCGGGTAGACCCCAATGGATTTCTAGTCCATCGCCTTAACCACTCGGCCACAACTACCTCTCAAGCAATAAGGTGTTTTCACAAAAGTTTCTCTATGGGTTGAGCTACTTCATTTCAGGCTTTGAGGATGACTGAAGTAATATTGTATCAGAGATGATTTCCACGGGAAGTTAATCCTGACCACAGTGACCTGCGTTAATGATTTTTAAAATATAACTTGGAGAATGCTTTATACTTGATACAGTTTTGGGTTTGTAAAATGTCAGTACTGACATCTAAGTTTATCGAAAGCATCATCCTTCGAGCCGGAATTGAACCAGCGACCTAAGGATTTCTGTACCAATCACCTCTACAGTCCTCCGCTCTACCAGCTGAGCTATCGAAGGATTCCATGATCATACAGCTGTGATATTACGTGCTATTAAAATGATTGAGTGTTAATTTTAAACATTATCAACTTTCCAAGCAAAATGAAAAATGATTTGACTACACAAAAGAGATTCAACTACTTATTCCTGTGTTGCTTTATCACACAAATTGTCATGTTTAATCATTTGGAAAATATCACTAATAGTTTGACTTATATTTGTGCAATTACTATCAACTGGCTACAGAGCTAGTTTGGAAAGCACTTTCAATAGATTTTTTAGTGTAGCCAAACTTACATCAAGATTAGAGATGCTTGAGCCTATCAAACCTTCTACACTCTTTTAAATGTTGCTTGTTTTGTAAACTAATCAAGTGTTCCAGGAATGATGGGGATATTCCATTGTTTGTTCTGA
>NC_086447.1:19204929-19214929 GCF_028390025.1 Pseudophryne corroboree
ACACAAATTGTCTTGTTTAATCATTTGGAAAATATCACTAATAGTTTGACTTATATTTGTGCAATTACTATCAACTGGCTACAGAGCTAGTTTGGAAAGCACTTTCAATAGATTTTTTTAGTGTAGCCAAACTTACATCAAGATTAGAGATGCTTGAGCCTATCAAACCTTCTACACTCTTTTAAATTTTGCTTGTTTTGTAAACTAATCAAGTGTTCCAGGAATGATGGGGATATTCCATTGTTTGTTCTGATTTGACAATTCATTTTGGACAATGAGCGGCCCTTTTGAGCTAGTGAAGATAATTGTGCTACATGAGAGTATGCACAGACAATTATTTTTCTTTTTTTGCATTAAAGCACAATTTTTAATAAAGGAGAGGTTAATGATATAATAATTAGCACTGAAAGTCATCTGACACGATTTGAAAGTAAAATGTTGTGCATTGAAAGTAACCAAAGCTCTTTTTACTTTGAGTGGACATCATTTTCTTTCAAATGAATTTGATATTTTGCTAAATGTACAAAACTTTCTTACAAATTTGACATTCAAAATGCATTTGTAATTAATAAATGCTACTTAGTATGGCTGCTGAGATTCCTGGGCTCAGTCTCAAGTAGAGGAGGAGAATGACGGATAGAGAAAGAGAGAACAGACAGGCATCCTAAAGATTTTGATGTGCCAGTTCCTGACTCACCCTGAGCAACACTGGTTTCAAGCTTTTATTAAATTTTCTGAAAAATAAAACAACCATGTGGTCGTAGTCAGCAGGATTTGAACCTGCACGGGGAGACCCCAATGGCTTTCTAGTCCATCGCCTTAACCACTCGGCCACGACTACCTCTCATGCAATGTGATGTTTTCACAAAAATTTTCTCTATGGGTTGAGCTACTTCATTTCAGGATGTGAGGATGACTGAAGTAATATTGTATCAGAGATGATTTCCATGGGAAGTTAATCCTGACCACAGTGACCTGCGTTAATGATTTTTAAAATATAACTTGGAGAATGCTTTATACTTGGTACAGTTTTGGGTTTGTAAAATGTCAGTACTGACATCTAAGTTTATCAAAAGCATCATCCTTCGAGCCAGAATTGAACCAGCGACCTAAGGATTTCTGTACCAATCACCTCTACAGTCCTCCGCTCTACCAGCTGAGCTATCAAAGGATTCCATGATCGTACATCTGTGATATTACGTGCTATTAAAATGATTGAGTGTTAATTTTAAACATTATCAACTTTCCAAGCAAAATGAAAAATGATTTGACTACACAAAAGAGATTCAACTACTTATTCCTGTGCTGCTTTATCACACAAATTGTCTTGTTTAATCATTTGGAAAATATCACTAATAGTTTGACTTATATTTGTGCAATTACTATCAACTGGCTACAGAGCTAGTTTGGAAAGCACTTTCAATAGATTTTTTAGTGTAGCCAAACTTACATCAAGATTAGAGATGCTTGAGCCTATCAAACCTTCTACACTCTTTTAAATTTTGCTTGTTTTGTAAACTAATCAAGTGTTCCAGGAATGATGGGGATATTCCATTGTTTGTTCTGATTTGACAATTCATTTTGGACAATGAGCGGCCCTTTTGAGCTAGTGAAGATAATTGTGCTACATGAGAGTATGCACAGACAATTATTTTTCTTTTTTTGCATTAAAGCACAATTTTTAATAAAGGAGAGGTTAATGATATAATAATTAGCACTGAAAGTCATCTGACACGATTTGAAAGTAAAATGTTGTGCATTGAAAGTAACCAAAGCTCTTTTTACTTTGAGTGGACATCATTTTCTTTCAAATGAATTTGATATTTTGCTAAATGTACAAAACTTTCTTACAAATTTGACATTCAAAATGCATTTGTAATTAATAAATGCTACTTAGTATGGCTGCTGAGATTCCTGGGCTCAGTCTCAAGTAGAGGAGGAGAATGACGGATAGAGAAAGAGAGAACAGACAGGCATCCTAAAGATTTTGATGTGCCAGTTCCTGACTCACCCTGAGCAACACTGGTTTCAAGCTTTTATTAAATTTTCTGAAAAATAAAACAACCATGTGGTCGTAGTCAGCAGGATTTGAACCTGCACGGGGAGACCCCAATGGCTTTCTAGTCCATCGCCTTAACCACTCGGCCACGACTACCTCTCATGCAATGTGATGTTTTCACAAAAATTTTCTCTATGGGTTGAGCTACTTCATTTCAGGATGTGAGGATGACTGAAGTAATATTGTATCAGAGATGATTTCCATGGGAAGTTAATCCTGACCACAGTGACCTGCGTTAATGATTTTTAAAATATAACTTGGAGAATGCTTTATACTTGGTACAGTTTTGGGTTTGTAAAATGTCAGTACTGACATCTAAGTTTATCAAAAGCATCATCCTTCGAGCCAGAATTGAACCAGCGACCTAAGGATTTCTGTACCAATCACCTCTACAGTCCTCCGCTCTACCAGCTGAGCTATCAAAGGATTCCATGATCGTACATCTGTGATATTACGTGCTATTAAAATGATTGAGTGTTAATTTTAAACATTATCAACTTTCCAAGCAAAATGAAAAATGATTTGACTACACAAAAGAGATTCAACTACTTATTCCTGTGCTGCTTTATCACACAAATTGTCTTGTTTAATCATTTGGAAAATATCACTAATAGTTTGACTTATATTTGTGCAATTACTATCAACTGGCTACAGAGCTAGTTTGGAAAGCACTTTCAATAGATTTTTTAGTGTAGCCAAACTTACATCAAGATTAGAGATGCTTGAGCCTATCAAACCTTCTACACTCTTTTAAATTTTGCTTGTTTTGTAAACTAATCAAGTGTTCCAGGAATGATGGGGATATTCCATTGTTTGTTCTGATTTGACAATTCATTTTGGACAATGAGCGGCCCTTTTGAGCTAGTGAAGATAATTGTGCTACATGAGAGTATGCACAGACAATTATTTTTCTTTTTTTGCATTAAAGCACAATTTTTAATAAAGGAGAGGTTAATGATATAATAATTAGCACTGAAAGTCATCTGACACGATTTGAAAGTAAAATGTTGTGCATTGAAAGTAACCAAAGCTCTTTTTACTTTGAGTGGACATCATTTTCTTTCAAATGAATTTGATATTTTGCTAAATGTACAAAACTTTCTTACAAATTTGACATTCAAAATGCATTTGTAATTAATAAATGCTACTTAGTATGGCTGCTGAGATTCCTGGGCTCAGTCTCAAGTAGAGGAGGAGAATGACGGATAGAGAAAGAGAGAACAGACAGGCATCCTAAAGATTTTGATGTGCCAGTTCCTGACTCACCCTGAGCAACACTGGTTTCAAGCTTTTAGTAAATTTTCTGAAAAATAAAACAACCATGTGGTCGTAGTCGGCAGGATTTGAACCTGCGCGGTGAGACCCCAATGTAATTCTAGTCCATCGCCTTAACCACTCGGCCACGACTACCTCTCATGCAATGTGATGTTTTCACAAAAATTTTCTCTATGGGTTGAGCTACTTCATTTCAGGATGTGAGGATGACTGAAGTAATATTGTATCAGAGATGATTTCCATGGGAAGTTAATCCTGACCACAGTGACCTGCGTTAATGATTTTTAAAATATAACTTGGAGAATGCTTTATACTTGGTACAGTTTTGGGTTTGTAAAATGTCAGTACTGACATCTAAGTTTATCAAAAGCATCATCCTTCGAGCCGGAATTGAACCAGCGACCTAAGGATTTCTGTACCAATCACCTCTACAGTCCTCCGCTCTACCAGCTGAGCTATCGAAGGATTCCATGATCATACATCTGTGATATTACGTGCTATTAAAATGATTGAGTGTTAATTTTAAACATTATCAACTTTCCAAGCAAAATGAAAAATGATTTGACTACACAAAAGAGATTCAACTACTTATTCCTGTGCTGCTTTATCACACAAATTGTCTTGTTTAATCATTTGGAAAATATCACTAATAGTTTGACTTATATTTGTGCAATTACTATCAACTGGCTACAGAGCTAGTTTGGAAAGCACTTTCAATAGATTTTTTAGTGTAGCCAAACTTACATCAAGATTAGAGATGCTTGAGCCTATCAAACCTTCTACACTCTTTTAAATTTTGCTTGTTTTGTAAACTAATCAAGTGTTCCAGGAATGATGGGGATATTCCATTGTTTGTTCTGATTTGACAATTCATTTTGGACAATGAGCGGCCCTTTTGAGCTAGTGAAGATAATTGTGCTACATGAGAGTATGCACAGACAATTATTTTTCTTTTTTTGCATTAAAGCACAATTTTTAATAAAGGAGAGGTTAATGATATAATAATTAGCACTGAAAGTCATCTGACACGATTTGAAAGTAAAATGTTGTGCATTGAAAGTAACCAAAGCTCTTTTTACTTTGAGTGGACATCATTTTCTTTCAAATGAATTTGATATTTTGCTAAATGTACAAAACTTTCTTACAAATTTGACATTCAAAATGCATTTGTAATTAATAAATGCTACTTAGTATGGCTGCTGAGATTCCTGGGCTCAGTCTCAAGTAGAGGAGGAGAATGACGGATAGAGAAAGAGAGAACAGACAGGCATCCTAAAGATTTTGATGTGCCAGTTCCTGACTCACCCTGAGCAACACTGGTTTCAAGCTTTTAGTAAATTTTCTGAAAAATAAAACAACCATGTGGTCGTAGTCGGCAGAATTTGAACCTGCGCGGGGAGACCCCAATGTAATTCTAGTCCATCGCCTTAACCACTCGGCCACGACTACCTCTCATGCAATGTGATGTTTTCACAAAAATTTTCTCTATGGGTTGAGCTACTTCATTTCAGGATGTGAGGATGACTGAAGTATTATTGTATCAGAGATGATTTCCATGGGAAGTTAATCCTGACCACAGTGACCTGCGTTAATGATTTTTAAAATATAACTTGGAGAATGCTTTATACTTGGTACAGTTTTGGGTTTGTAAAATGTCAGTACTGACATCTAAGTTTATCAAAAGCATCATCCTTCGAGCCGGCATTGAACCAGCGACCTAAGGATTTCTGTACCAATCACCTCTACAGTCCTCTGCTCTACCAGCTGAGCTATCGAAGGATTCCATGATTGTACATCTGTGATATTACGTGCTATTAAAATGACTGAGTGTTAATTTTAAACATTATCAACTTTCCAAGCAAAATGAAAAATGATTTGACTACACAAAAGAGATTCAACTACTTATTCCTGTGCTGCTTTATCACACAAATTGTCATGTTTAATCATTTGGAAAATATCACTAACAGTTTGACTTATATTTGTGCAATTACTATCAACTGGCTACAGAGCTAGTTTGGAAAGCACTTTCAATAGATTTTTTAGTGTAGCCAAACTTACATCAATATTAGAGATGCTTGAGCCTATCAAACCTTCTACACTCTTTTAAATTTTGCTTGTTTTGTAAACTAATCAAGTGTTCCAGGAATGATGGGGATATTCCATTGTTTGTTCTGATTTGACAATTCATTTTGGACAATGAGCGGCCCTTTTGAGCTAGTGAAGATAATTGTGCTACATGAGAGTATGCACAGACAATTATTTTTCTTTTTTTGCATTAAAGCACAATTTTTAATAAAGGAGAGGTTAATGATATAATAATTAGCACTGAAAGTCATCTGACATGATTTGAAAGTAAAATGTTGTGCATTGAAAGTAACCAAAGCTCTTTTTACTTTAAGTGGACATCATTTTCTTTCAAATGAATTTGATATTTTGCTAAATGTACAAAACTTTCTTACAAATTTGACATTCAAAATGCATTTGTAATTAATAAATGCTACTTAGTATGGCTGCTGAGATTCCTGGGCTCAGTCTCAAGTAGAGGAGGAGAATGACGGATAGAGAAAGAGAGAACAGACAGGCATCCTAAAGATTTTGATGTGCCAGTTCCTGACTCACCCTGAGCAACACTGGTTTCAAGCTTTTAGTAAATTTTCTGAAAAATAAAACAACCTTGTGGTCGTAGTCGGCAGGATTTGAACCTGCGCGGGGAGACCCCAATGTAATTCTAGTCCATCGCCTTAACCACTCGGCCACGACAACCTCTCATGCAATGTGATGTTTTCACAAAAATTTTCTCTATGGGTTGAGCTACTTCATTTCAGGATGTGAGGATGACTGAAGTAATATTGTATCAGAGATGATTTCCATGGGAAGTTAATCCTGACCACAGTGACCTGCGTTAATGATTTTTAAAATATAACTTGGAGAATGCTTTATACTTGGTACAGTTTTGGGTTTGTAAAATGTCAGTACTGACATCTAAGTTTATCAAAAGCATCATCCTTCGAGCCGGAATTGAACCAGCGACCTAAGGATTTCTGTACCAATCACCTCTACAGTCCTCCACTCTACCAGCTGAGCTATCAAAGGATTCCATGATCATACATCTGTGATATTACGTGCTATTAAAATGATTGAGTGTTAATTTTAAACATTATCAACTTTCCAAGCAAAATGAAAAATGATTTGACTACACAAAAGAGATTCAACTACTTATTCCTGTGCTGCTTAATCACACAAATTGTCATGTTTAATCATTTGGAAAATATCACTAATAGTTTGACTTATATTTGTGCAATTACTATCAACTGGCTACAGAGCTAGTTTGGAAAGCACTTTCAATAGATTTTTTAGTGTAGCCAAACTTACATCAAGATTAGAGATGCTTGAGCCTATCAAACCTTCTACACTCTTTTAAATTTTGCTTGTTTTGTAAACTAATCAAGTGTTCCAGGAATGATGGGGATATTCCATTGTTTGTTCTGATTTGACAATTCATTTTGGACAATGAGCGGCCCTTTTGAGCTAGTGAAGATAATTGTGCTACATGAGAGTATGCACAGACAATTATTTTTCTTTTTTTGCATTAAAGCACAATTTTTAATAAAGGAGAGGTTAATGATATAATAATTAGCACTGAAAGTCATCTGACACGATTTGAAAGTAAAATGTTGTGCATTGAAAGTAACCAAAGCTCTTTTTACTTTGAGTGGACATCATTTTCTTTCAAATGAATTTGATATTTTGCTAAATGTACAAAACTTTCTTACAAATTTGACATTCAAAATGCATTTGTAATTAATAAATGCTACTTAGTATGGCTGCTGAGATTCCTGGGCTCAGTCTCAAGTAGAGGAGGAGAATGACGGATAGAGAAAGAGAGAACAGACAGGCATCCTAAAGATTTTGATGTGCCAGTTCCTGACTCACCCTGAGCAACACTGGTTTCAAGCTTTTAGTAAATTTTCTGAAAAATAAAACAACCATGTGGTCGTAGTCGGCAGGATTTGAACCTGCGCGGGGAGACCCCAATGGATTTCTAGTCCATCACCTTAACCACTCGGCCACGACTACCTCTCATGCAATGTGATGTTTTCACAAAAATTTTCTCTATGGGTTGAGCTACTTCATTTCAGGATGTGAGGATGACTGAAGTAATATTGTATCAGAGATGATTTCCATGGGAAGTTAATCCTGACCACAGTGACCTGCGTTAATGATTTTTAAAATATAACTTGGAGAATGCTTTATACTTGGTACAGTTTTGGGTTTGAAAAATGTCAGTACTGACATCTAAGTTTATCAAAAGCATCATCCTTCGAGCCGGAATTGAACCAGCGACCTAAGGATTTCTGTACCAATCACCTCTACAGTCCTCTGCTCTACCAGCTGAGCTATCGAAGGATTCCATGATTGTACATCTGTGATATTACGTGCTATTAAAATGACTGAGTGTTAATTTTAAACATTATCAACTTTCCAAGCAAAATGAAAAATGATTTGACTACACAAAAGAGATTCAACTACTTATTCCTGTGTTGCTTTATCACACAAATTGTCATGTTTAATCATTTGGAAAATATCACTAATAGTTTGACTTATATTTGTGCAATTACTATCAACTGGCTACAGAGCTAGTTTGGAAAGCACTTTCAATAGATTTTTTAGTGTAGCCAAACTTACATCAATATTAGAGATGCTTGAGCCTATCAAACCTTCTACACTCTTTTAAATTTTGCTTGTTTTGTAAACTAATCAAGTGTTCCAGGAATGATGGGGATATTCCATTGTTTGTTCTGATTTGACAATTCATTTTGGACAATGAGCGGCCCTTTTGAGCTAGTGAAGATAATTGTGCTACATGAGAGTATGCACAGACAATTATTTTTCTTTTTTTGCATTAAAGCACAATTTTTAATAAAGGAGAGGTTAATGATATAATAATTAGCACTGAAAGTCATCTGACACGATTTGAAAGTAAAATGTTGTGCATTGAAAGTAACCAAAGCTCTTTTTACTTTGAGTGGACATCATTTTCTTTCAAATGAATTTGATATTTTGCTAAATGTACAAAACTTTCTTACAAATTTGACATTCAAAATGCATTTGTAATTAATAAATGCTACTTAGTATGGCTGCTGAGATTCCTGGGCTCAGTCTCAAGTAGAGGAGGAGAATGACGGATAGAGAAAGAGAGAACAGACAGGCATCCTAAAGATTTTGATGTGCTAGTTCCTGACTCACCCTGAGCAACACTGGTTTCAAGCTTTTAGTAAATTTTCTGAAAAATAAAACAACCTTGTGGTCGTAGTCGGCAGGATTTGAACCTGCGCGGGGAGACCCCAATGTAATTCTAGTCCATCGCCTTAACCACTCGGCCACGACTACCTCTCATGCAATGTGATGTTTTCACAAAAATTTTCTCTATGGGTTGAGCTACTTCATTTCAGGATGTGAGGATGACTGAAGTAATATTGTATCAGAGATGATTTCCATGGGAAGTTAATCCTGACCACAGTGACCTGCGTTAATGATTTTTAAAATATAACTTGGAGAATGCTTTATACTTGGTACAGTTTTGGGTTTGTAAAATGTCAGTACTGACATCTAAGTTTATCAAAAGCATCATCCTTCGAGCCGAAATTGAACCAGCGACCTAAGGATTTCTGTACCAATCACCTCTACAGTCCTCCACTCTACCAGCTGAGCTATCAAAGGATTCCATGATCGTACATCTGTGATATTACGTGCTATTAAAATGATTGAGTGTTAATTTTAAACATTATCAACTTTCCAAGCAAAATGAAAAATGATTTAACTACACAAAAGAGATTCAACTACTTATTCCTGTGCTGCTTTATCACACAAATTGTCATGTTTAATCATTTGGAAAATATCACTAATAGTTTGACTTATATTTGTGCAATTACTATCAACTGGCTACAGAGCTAGTTTGGAAAGCACTTTCAATAGATTTTTTAGTGTAGCCAAACTTACATCAAGATTAGAGATGCTTGAGCCTATCAAACCTTCTACACTCTTTTAAATTTTGCTTGTTTTGTAAACTAATCAAGTGTTCCAGGAATGATGGGGATATTCCATTGTTTGTTCTGATTTGACAATTCATTTTGGACAATGAGCGGCCCTTTTGAGCTAGTGAAGATAATTGTGCTACATGAGAGTATGCACAGACAATTATTTTTCTTTTTTTGCATTAAAGCACAATTTTTAATAAAGGAGAGGTTAATGATATAATAATTAGCACTGAAAGTCATCTGACACGATTTGAAAGTAAAATGTTGTGCATTGAAAGTAACCAAAGCTCTTTTTACTTTGAGTGGACATCATTTTCTTTCAAATGAATTTGATATTTTGCTAAATGTACAAAACTTTCTTACAAATTTGACATTCAAAATGCATTTGTAATTAATAAATGCTACTTAGTATGGCTGCTGAGATTCCTGGGCTCAGTCTCAAGTAGAGGAGGAGAATGACGGATAGAGAAAGAGAGAACAGACAGGCATCCTAAAGATTTTGATGTGCCAGTTCCTGACTCACCCTGAGCAACACTGGTTTCAAGCTTTTAGTAAATTTTCTGAAAAATAAAACAACCATGTGGTCGTAGTCGGCAGGATTTGAACCTGCGCGGGGAGACCCCAATGG
>NC_086447.1:19224929-19234929 GCF_028390025.1 Pseudophryne corroboree
AAGATAATTGTGCTACATGAGAGTATGCACAGACAATTATTTTTCTTTTTTTGCATTAAAGCACAATTTTTAATAAAGGAGAGGTTAATGATATAATAATTAGCACTGAAAGTCATCTGACACGATTTGAAAGTAAAATGTTGTGCATTGAAAGTAACCAAAGCTCTTGTAATTTTGAGTGGACATAATTTTCTTTCAAATGAATTTGATATTTTGCTAAATGTACAAAACTTTCTTACAAATTTGACATTCAAAATGCATTTGTAATTAATAAATGCTACTTAGTATGGCTGCTGAGATTCCTGGGCTCAGTCTCAAGTAGAGGAGGAGAATGACGGATAGAGAAAGAGAGAACAGGCAGGCATCCTAAAGATTTTGATGTGCCAGTTCCTGACTCACCCTGAGCAACACTGGTTTCAAGCTTTTAGTAAATTTTCTGAAAAATAAAAAAACCATGTTTTCGTAGTCGGCAGGATTTGAACCTGCACAGGGAGACCCCAATGGATTTCTAGTCCATCGCCTTAACCACTCGGCCACGACTACCTCTCGTTCAATGTGATGTTTTCACAAAAGTTTCTCTATGGGTTGAGCTACTTCATTTCAGGCTGTGAGGATGACTGAAGTAATATTGTATCAGAGATGATTTCCATGGGAAGTTAATCCTGACGACAGTGACCTGCATTAATGATTTTTAAAATATAACTTGGAGAATGCTTTATACTTGGTATAGTTTTGGGTTTGTAAAATGTCAGTACTCACATCTAAGTTTATCAAAAGCATCATTCTTCGAGCTGGAATTGAACCAGTGACCTAAGGATTTCTGTACCAATCTCCTCTACTGTCCTCCGCTCTACCAGCTGAGCTATCGAAGGATTCCATGATCATACAGCTGTGATATTACGTGCTATTAAAATGATTGAGTGTTAATTTTAAACATTATCAACTTTCCAAGCAAAATGAAAAATGATTTGACTACACAAAAGAGATTCAACTACTTATTCCTGTGTTGCTTTATCACACAAATTGTCATGTTTAATCATTTGGAAAATATCACTAATAGTTTGACTTATATTTGTGCAATTACTATCAACTGGCTACAGAGCTAGTTTGGAAAGCACTTTCAATAGATTTTTTAGTGTAGCCAAACTTACATCAAGATTAGAGATGCTTGAGCCTATCAAACCTTCTACACTCTTTTAAATTTTGCTTGTTTTGTAAACTAATCAAGTGTTCCAGGAATGATGGGGATATTCCATTGTTTGTTCTGATTTGACAATTCATTTTGGACAATGAGCGGCCCTTTTGAGCTAGTGAAGATAATTGTGCTACATGAGAGTATGCACAGACAATTATTTTTCTTTTTTTGCATTAAAGCACAATTTTTAATAAAGGAGAGGTTAATGATATAATAATTAGCACTGAAAGTCATCTGACACGATTTGAAAGTAAAATGTTGTGCATTGAAAGTAACCAAAGCTCTTGTAATTTTGAGTGGACATAATTTTCTTTCAAATGAATTTGATATTTTGCTAAATGTACAAAACTTTCTTACAAATTTGACATTCAAAATGCATTTGTAATTAATAAATGCTACTTAGTATGGCTGCTGAGATTCCTGGGCTCAGTCTCAAGTAGAGGAGGAGAATGACGGATAGAGAAAGAGAGAACAGGCAGGCATCCTAAAGATTTTGATGTGCCAGTTCCTGACTCACCCTGAGCAACACTGGTTTCAAGCTTTTAGTAAATTTTCTGAAAAATAAAAAAACCATGTTTTCGTTGTCGGCAGGATTTGAACCTGCACAGGGAGACCTCAATGGATTTCTAGTCCATCGCCTTAACCACTCGGCCACGACTACCTCTCATTCAATGTGATGTTTTCACAAAAGTTTCTCTATGGGTTGAGCTACTTCATTTCAGGCTGTGAGGATGACTGAAGTAATATTGTATCAGAGATGATTTCCATGGGAAGTTAATCCTGACGACAGTGACCTGCATTAATGATTTTTAAAATATAACTTGGAGAATGCTTTATACTTGGTATAGTTTTGGGTTTGTAAAATGTCAGTACTCACATCTAAGTTTATCAAAAGCATCATTCTTCGAGCTGGAATTGAACCAGTGACCTAAGGATTTCTGTACCAATCTCCTCTACTGTCCTCCGCTCTACCAGCTGAGCTATCGAAGGATTCCATGATCATACAGCTGTGATATTACGTGCTATTAAAATGATTGAGTGTTAATTTTAAACATTATCAACTTTCCAAGCAAAATGAAAAATGATTTGACTACACAAAAGAGATTCAACTACTTATTCCTGTGTTGCTTTATCACACAAATTGTCATGTTTAATCATTTGGAAAATATCACTAATAGTTTGACTTATATTTGTGCAATTACTATCAACTGGCTACAGAGCTAGTTTGGAAAGCACTTTCAATAGATTTTTTAGTGTAGCCACACTTACATCAAGATTAGAGATGCTTGAGCCTATCAAACCTTCTACACTCTTTTAAATTTTGCTTGTTTTGTAAACTAATCAAGTGTTCCAGGAATGATGGGGATATTCCATTGTTTGTTCTGATTTGACAATTCATTTTGGACAATGAGCGGCCCTTTTGAGCTAGTGAAGATAATTGTGCTACATGAGAGTATGCACAGACAATTATTTTTCTTTTTTTGCATTAAAGCACAATTTTTAATAAAGGAGAGGTTAATGATATAATAATTAGCACTGAAAGTCATCTGACACGATTTGAAAGTAAAATGTTGTGCATTGAAAGTAACCAAAGCTCTTTTTACTTTGAGTGGACATCATTTTCTTTCAAATGCATTTGATATTTTGCTAAATGTACAAAACTTTCTTACAAATTTGACATTCAAAATGCATTTGTAATTAATAAATGCTACTTAGTATGGCTGCTGAGATTCCTGGGCTCAGTCTCAAGTAGAGGAGGAGAATGACGGATAGAGAAAGAGAGAACAGGCAGGCATCCTAAAGATTTTGATGTGCCAGTTCCTGACTCACCCTGAGCAACACTGGTTTCAAGCTTTTAGTACATTTTCTGAAAAATAAAAAAAACATGTGGTCGTAGTCAGCAGGATTTGAACCTGCACAGGGAGACCCCAATGGATTTCTAGTCCATCGCCTTAACCACTCGGCCACGACTACCTCTCGTTCAATGTGATGTTTTCACAAAAGTTTCTCTATGGGTTGAGCTACTTCATTTCAGGCTGTGAGGATGACTGAAGTAATATTGTATCAGAGATGATTTCCATGGGAAGTTAATCCTGACGACAGTGACCTGCATTAATGATTTTTAAAATATAACTTGGAGAATGCTTTATACTTGGTATAGTTTTGGGTTTGTAAAATGTCAGTACTCACATCTAAGTTTATCAAAAGCATCATTCTTCGAGCTGGAATTGAACCAGCGACCTAAGAATTTCTGTACCAATCTCCTCTACTGTCTTCTGCTCTACCAGCTGAGCTATCGAAGGATTCCATGATCAAACAGCTGTGATATTACGTGCTATTAAAATGATTGAGTGTTAATTTTAAACATTATCAACTTTCCAAGCAAAATGAAAAATGTTTTGACTACACAAAAGAGATTCAACTACTTATTCCTGTGTTGCTTTATCACACAAATTGTCATGTTTAATCATTTGGAAAATATCACTAATAGTTTGACTTATATTTGTGCATTACTATCAACTGGCCACAGAGCTAGTTTGGAAAGCACTTTCAATAGATTTTTTAGTGTAGCCAAACTTACATCAAGATTAGAGATGCTTGAGCCTATCAAACCTTCTACACTCTTTTAAATTTTGCTTGTTTTGTAAACTAATCAAGTGTTCCAGGAATGATGGGGATATTCCATTGTTTGTTCTGATTTGACAATTCATTTTGGACAATGAGCGGCCCTTTTGAGCTAGTGAAGATAATTGTGCTACATGAGAGTATGCACAGACAATTATTTTTCTTTTTTTGCATTAAAGCACAATTTTTAATAAAGGAGAGGTTAATGATATAATAATTAGCACTGAAAGTCATCTGACACGATTTGAAAGTAAAATGTTGTGCATTGAAAGTAACCAAAGCTCTTTTTACTTTGAGTGGACATCATTTTCTTTCAAATGAATTTGATATTTTGCTAAATGTACAAAACTTTCTTACAAATTTGACATTCAAAATGCATTTGTAATTAATAAATGCTACTTAGTATGGCTGCTGAGATTCCTGGGCTCAGTCTCAAGTAGAGGAGGAGAATGACGGATAGAGAAAGAGAGAACAGGCAGGCATCCTAAAGATTTTGATGTGCCAGTTCCTGACTCACCCTGAGCAACACTGGTTTCAAGCTTTTAGTAAATTTTCTGAAAAATAAAACAACCATGTGGTCATAGTCGGCAGGATTTGAACCTGTGCGGGGAGACCCCAATGTATTTCTAGTCCATCGCCTTAAACACTCGGCCACAACTACCTCTCATGCAATGTGATGTTTTCACACAAGTTTCTCTATGGGTTGAGATACTTCATTTCAGGCTGTGAGGATGACTGAAGTAATATTGTATCAGAGATGATTTCCATGGGAAGTTAATCCTGACCACAGTGACCTGCGTTAATGATTTTTAAAATATAACTTGGAGAATGCTTTATACTTGGTACAGTTTTGGGTTTGTAAAATATCAGTACTGACATCTAAGTTTATCGAAAGCGTCATCCTTCGAGCCGGAATTGAACCAGCGACCTAAGGATTTCTGTACCAATCACCTCTACAGTCCTCCGCTCTACCAGCTGAGCTATCAAATTATTCCATGATTGTACAACTGTGATATTACGTGCTATTAAAATGATTGAGTGTTAATTTTAAACATTATCAACTTTCCAAGCAAAATGAAAAATGATTTGACTACACAAAAGAGATTCAACTACTTATTCCTGTGTTGCTTTATCACACAAATTGTCATGTTTAATCATTTGGAAAATATCACTAATAGTTTGACTTATATTTGTGCAATTACTATCAACTGGCTACAGAGCTAGTTTGGAAAGCACTTTCAATAGATTTTTTAGTGTAGCCAAACTTACATCAAGATTAGAGATGCTTGAGCCTATCAAACCTTCTACACTCTTTTAAATTTTGCTTGTTTTGTAAACTAATCAAGTGTTCCAGGAATGATGGGGATATTCCATTGTTTGTTCTGATTTGACAATTCATTTTGGACAATGAGCGGCCCTTTTGAGCTAGTGAAGATAATTGTGCTACATGAGAGTATGCACAGACAATTATTTTTCTTTTTTTGCATTAAAGCACAATTTTTAATAAAGGAGAGGTTAATGATATAATAATTAGCACTGAAAGTCATCTGACACGATTTGAAAGTAAAATGTTGTGCATTGAAAGTAACCAAAGCTCTTTTTACTTTGAGTGGACATCATTTTCTTTCAAATGAATTTGATATTTTGCTAAATGTACAAAACTTTCTTACAAATTTGACATTCAAAATGCATTTGTAATTAACAAATGCTACTTAGTATGGCTGCTGAGATTCCTGGGCTCAGTCTCAAGTAGAGGTGGAGAATGACGGATAGAGAAAGAGAGAACAGGCAGGCATCCTAAAGATTTTGATGTGCCAGTTCCTGACTCACCCTGAGCAACACTGGTTTCAAGCTTTTAGTAAATTTTCTGAAAAATAAAACAGCCATGTGGTCGAGTTGGCAGGATTTGAACCTGCGCGGGGAGACCCCAATGGATTTATAGTCTATCGCCTTAACCACTCGGCCTCGACTACCTCTCATGCAATGTGATGTTTTCACAAAAGTTTCTCTATGGGTTGAGCTACTTCATTTCAGACTGTGAGGATGACTGAAGTAATATTGTATCAGAGATGATTTCCATGGGAAGTTAATCCTGACCACAGTGACCTGCGTTAATGATTTTTAAAATATAACTTGGAGAATGCTTTATACTTGGTATAGTTTTGGGTTTGTAAAATGTCAGTACTGACATCTAAGTTTATCAAAAGCATCATCCTTCGAGCCGGAATTGAACCAGCGACCTAAGGATTTCTGTACCAATCTCCTCTACAGTGTTCCGCTCTACCAGCTGAGATATCGAAGGATTCCGTGAGCATACAGTTGTGATATTACATTCTATTAAAATGATTGAGTGTTAATTTTACACATTATCAACTTTCCAAGCAAAATGAAAAATGTTTTGACTACACAAAAGAGATTCAACTACTTATTCCTGTGTTGCTTTATCACACAAATTGTCATGTTTAATCATTTGGAAAATATCACTAATAGTTTGACTTATATTTGTGCATTACTATCAACTGGCCACAGAGCTAGTTTGGAAAGCACTTTCAATAGATTTTTTAGTGTAGCCAAACTTACATCAAGATTAGAGATGCTTGAGCCTATCAAACCTTCTACACTCTTTTAAATTTTGCTTGTTTTGTAAACTAATCAAGTGTTCCAGGAATGATGGGGATATTCCATTGTTTGTTCTGATTTGACAATTCATTTTGGACAATGAGCGGCCCTTTTGAGCTAGTGAAGATAATTGTGCTACATGAGAGTATGCACAGACAATTATTTTTCTTTTTTTGCATTAAAGCACAATTTTTAATAAAGGAGAGGTTAATGATATAATAATTAGCACTGAAAGTCATCTGACACGATTTGAAAGTAAAATGTTGTGCATTGAAAGTAACCAAAGCTCTTTTTACTTTGAGTGGACATCATTTTCTTTCAAATGAATTTGATATTTTGCTAAATGTACAAAACTTTCTTACAAATTTGACATTCAAAATGCATTTGTAATTAATAAATGCTACTTAGTATGGCTGCTGAGATTCCTGGGCTCAGTCTCAAGTAGAGGAGGAGAATGACGGATAGAGAAAGAGAGAACAGGCAGGCATCCTAAAGATTTTGATGTGCCAGTTCCTGACTCACCCTGAGCAACACTGGTTTCAAGCTTTTAGTAAATTTTCTGAAAAATAAAACAACCATGTGGTCATAGTCGGCAGGATTTGAACCTGCGCGGGGAGACCCCAATGTATTTCTAGTCCATCGCCTTAAACACTCGGCCACAACTACCTCTCATGCAATGTGATGTTTTCACACAAGTTTCTCTATGGGTTGAGATACTTCATTTCTGGCTGTGAGGATGACTGAAGTAATATTGTATCAGAGATGATTTCCATGGGAAGTTAATCCTGACCACAGTGACCTGCGTTAATGATTTTTAAAATATAACTTGGAGAATGCTTTATACTTGGTACAGTTTTGGGTTTGTAAAATATCAGTACTGACATCTAAGTTTATCGAAAGCGTCATCCTTCGAGCCGGAATTGAACCAGCGACCTAAGGATTTCTGTACCAATCACCTCTACAGTCCTCCGCTCTACCAGCTGAGCTATCAAATTATTCCATGATTGTACAACTGTGATATTACGTGCTATTAAAATGATTGAGTGTTAATTTTAAACATTATCAACTTTCCAAGCAAAATGAAAAATGATTTGACTACACAAAAGAGATTCAACTACTTATTCCTGTGTTGCTTTATCACACAAATTGTCATGTTTAATCATTTGGAAAATATCACTAATAGTTTGACTTATATTTGTGCAATTACTATCAACTGGCTACAGAGCTAGTTTGGAAAGCACTTTCAATAGATTTTTTAGTGTAGCCAAACTTACATCAAGATTAGAGATGCTTGAGCCTATCAAACCTTCTACACTCTTTTAAATTTTGCTTGTTTTGTAAACTAATCAAGTGTTCCAGGAATGATGGGGATATTCCATTGTTTGTTCTGATTTGACAATTCATTTTGGACAATGAGCGGCCCTTTTGAGCTAGTGAAGATAATTGTGCTACATGAGAGTATGCACAGACAATTATTTTTCTTTTTTTGCATTAAAGCACAATTTTTAATAAAGGAGAGGTTAATGATATAATAATTAGCACTGAAAGTCATCTGACACGATTTGAAAGTAAAATGTTGTGCATTGAAAGTAACCAAAGCTCTTTTTACTTTGAGTGGACATCATTTTCTTTCAAATGAATTTGATATTTTGCTAAATGTACAAAACTTTCTTACAAATTTGACATTCAAAATGCATTTGTAATTAACAAATGCTACTTAGTATGGCTGCTGAGATTCCTGGGCTCAGTCTCAAGTAGAGGTGGAGAATGACGGATAGAGAAAGAGAGAACAGGCAGGCATCCTAAAGATTTTGATGTGCCAGTTCCTGACTCACCCTGAGCAACACTGGTTTCAAGCTTTTAGTAAATTTTCTGAAAAATAAAACAGCCATGTGGTCGAGTTGGCAGGATTTGAACCTGCGCGGGGAGACCCCAATGGATTTATAGTCCATCGCCTTAACCACTCGGCCTCGACTACCTCTCATGCAATGTGATGTTTTCACAAAAGTTTCTCTATGGGTTGAGCTACTTCATTTCAGACTGTGAGGATGACTGAAGTAATATTGTATCAGAGATGATTTCCATGGGAAGTTAATCCTGACCACAGTGACCTGCGTTAATGATTTTTAAAATATAACTTGGAGAATGCTTTATACTTGGTATAGTTTTGGGTTTGTAAAATGTCAGTACTGACATCTAAGTTTATCAAAAGCATCATCCTTCGAGCCGGAATTGAACCAGCGACCTAAGGATTTCTGTACCAATCTCCTCTACAGTGTTCCGCTCTACCAGCTGAGATATCGAAGGATTCCATGAGCATACAGTTGTGATATTATATTCTATTAAAATGATTGAGTGTTAATTTTACACATTATCAACTTTCCAAGCAAAATGAAAAATGTTTTGACTACACAAAAGAGATTCAACTACTTATTCCTGTGTTGCTTTATCACACAAATTGTCATGTTTAATCATTTGGAAAATATCACTAATAGTGTGACTTATATTTGTGCATTACTATCAACTGGCCACAGAGCTAGTTTGGAAAGCACTTTCAATAGATTTTTTAGTGTAGCCAAACTTACATCAAGATTAGAGATGCTTGAGCCTATCAAACCTTCTACACTCTTTTCAATTTTGCTTGTTTTGTAAACTAATCAAGTGTTCCAGGAATGATGGGGATATTCCATTGTTTGTTCTGATTTGACAATTCATTTTGGACAATGAGCGGCCCTTTTGAGCTAGTGAAGATAATTGTGCTACATGAGAGTATGCACAGACAATTATTTTTCTTTTTTTGCATTAAAGCACAATTTTTAATAAAGGAGAGGTTAATGATATAATAATTAGCACTGAAAGTCATCTGACACGATTTGAAAGTAAAATGTTGTGCATTGAAAGTAACCAAAGCTCTTTTTACTTTGAGTGGACATCATTTTCTTTCAAATGAATTTGATATTTTGCTAAATGTACAAAACTTTCTTACAAATTTGACATTCAAAATGCATTTGTAATTAATAAATGCTACTTAGTATGGCTGCTGAGATTCCTGGGCTCAGTCACAAGTAGAGGAGGAGAATGACGGATAGAGAAAGAGAGAACAGGCAGGCATCCTAAAGATTTTGATGTGCCAGTTCCTGACTCACCCTGAGCAACACTGGTTTCAAGCTTTTAGTAAATTTTCTGAAAAATAAAACAACCATGTGGTCGTAGTCTGCAGGATTTGAACCTGCGCGGGGAGACCCCAATGTATTTCTAGTCCATCGCCTTAAACACTCGGCCACAACTACCTCTCATGCAATGTGATGTTTTCACACAAGTTTCTCTATGGGTTGAGATACTTCATTTCAGGCTGTGAGGATGACTGAAGTAATATTGTATCAGAGATGATTTCCATGGGAAGTTAATCCTGACCACAGTGACCTGCGTTAATGATTTTTAAAATATAACTTGGAGAATGCTTTATACTTGGTACAGTTTTGGGTTTGTAAAATGTCAGTACTGACATCTAAGTTTATCGAAAGCGTCATCCTTCGAGCCAGAATTGAACCAGCGACCTAA
>NC_086447.1:19237429-19274929 GCF_028390025.1 Pseudophryne corroboree
TTTTAAAATATAACTTGGAGAATGCTTTATACTTGGTATAGTTTTGGGTTTGTAAAATGTCAGTACTCACATCTAAGTTTATCAAAAATGTCATCCTTCGAGCCAGAATTGAACCAACGACCTAAGGATTTCTGTACCAATCTCCTCTACAGTCCTCCGCTCTACCAGCTGAGCTATCGAAGGATTCCACGACCATACAGCTGTGATATTACGTGCTATTAAAATGATTGAGTGTTAATTTTAAACATTATCAACTTTCCAAGCAAAATGAAAAATGATTTGACTACACAAAAGAGATTCAACTACTTATTCCTGTGTTGCTTTATCACACAAATTGTCATGTTTAATCATTTGGAAAGTATCACTAATAGTTTGACTTATATTTGTGCAATTACTATCAACTGGCTACAGAGCTAGTTTGGAAAGCACTTT
Source organism: Pseudophryne corroboree (assembly GCF_028390025.1). Classification (NCBI taxonomy): domain Eukaryota; kingdom Metazoa; phylum Chordata; class Amphibia; order Anura; family Myobatrachidae; genus Pseudophryne; species Pseudophryne corroboree. The sequence continues at coordinate 19,237,862 of NC_086447.1, forward strand.
CAATAGATTTTTTAGTGTAGCCAAACTTACATCAAGATTAGAGATGCTTGAGCCTATCAAACCTTCTACACTCTTTTAAATTTTGCTTGTTTTGTAAACTAATCAAGTGTTCCAGGAATGATGGGGATATTCCATTGTTTGTTCTGATTTGACAATTCATTTTGGACAATGAGCGGCCCTTTTGAGCTAGTGAAGATAATTGTGCTACATGAGAGTATGCACAGACAATTATTTTTCTTTTTTTGCATTAAAGCACAATTTTTAATAAAGGAGAGGTTAATGATATAATAATTAGCACTGAAAGTCATCTGACACGATTTGAAAGTAAAATGTTGTGCATTGAAAGTAACCAAAGCTCTTTTTACTTTGAGTGGACATCATTTTCTTTCAAATGAATTTGATATTTTGCTAAATGTACAAAACTTTCTTACAAATTTGACATTCAAAATGCATTTGTAATTAATAAATGCTACTTAGTATGGCTGCTGAGATTCCTGGGCTCAGTCTCAAGTAGAGGAGGAGAATGACGGATAGAGAAAGAGAGAACAGACAGGCATCCTAAAGATTTTGATGTGCCAGTTCCTGACTCACCCTGAGCAACACTGGTTTCAAGCTTTTAGTAAATTTTCTGAAAAATAAAACAACCATGTGGTAGTAGTCGGCAGGATTTGAACCTGAGCGGGGAGACCCCAATGGCTTTCTAGTCCATTGCCTTAACCACTCGGCCACGACTACCTCTCATACAATGTGATGTTTTCACAAAAATTTTCTCTATGGGTTGAGCTACTTCATTTCAGGATGTGAGGATGACTGAAGTAATATTGTATCAGAGATGATTTCCATGGGAAGTTAATCCTGACCACAGTGACCTGCGTTAATGATTTTTAAAATATAACTTGGAGAATGCTTTATACTTGGTACAGTTTTGGGTTTGTAAAATGTCAGTACTGACATCTAAGTTTATCAAAAGCATCATCCTTCGAGCCGGAATTGAACCAGCGACCTAAGGATTTCTGTACCAATCACCTCTACAGTCCTCTGCTCTACCAGCTGAGCTATCGAAGGATTCCATGATTGTACATCTGTGATATTACGTGCTATTAAAATGACTGAGTGTTAATTTTAAACATTATCAACTTTCCAAGCAAAATGAAAAATGATTTGACTACACAAAAGATATTCAACTACTTATTCCTGTGTTGCTTTATCACACAAATTGTCATGTTTAATCATTTGGAAAATATCACTAATAGTTTGACTTATATTTGTGCAATTTCTATCAACTGGCTACAGAGCTAGTTTGGAAAGCACTTTCAATAGATTTTTTAGTGTAGCCAAACTTACATCAAGATTAGAGATGCTTGAGCCTATCAAACCTTCTACACTCTTTTAAATTTTGCTTGTTTTGTAAACTAATCAAGTGTTCCAGGAATGATGGGGATATTCCATTGTTTGTTCTGATTTGACAATTCATTTTGGACAATGAGCGGCCCTTTTGAGCTAGTGAAGATAATTGTGCTACATGAGAGTATGCACAGACAATTATTTTTCTTTTTTTGCATTAAAGCACAATTTTTAATAAAGGAGAGGTTAATGATATAATAATTAGCACTGAAAGTCATCTGACACGATTTGAAAGTAAAATGTTGTGCATTGAAAGTAACCAAAGCTCTTTTTACTTTGAGTGGACATCATTTTCTTTCAAATGAATTTGATATTTTGCTAAATGTACAAAACTTTCTTACAAATTTGACATTCAAAATGCATTTGTAATTAATAAATGCTACTTAGTATGGCTGCTGAGATTCCTGGGCTCAGTCTCAAGTAGAGGAGGAGAATGACGGATAGAGAAAGAGAGAACAGGCAGGCATCCTAAAGATTTTGATGTGCCAGTTCCTGACTCACCCTGAGCAACACTGGTTTCAAGCTTTTAGTAAATTTTCTGAAAAATAAAACAACCATGTGGTCGTAGTCGGCAGGATTTGAACCTGCGCGGGGAGACCCCAATGTAATTCTAGTCCATCGCCTTAACCACTCGGCCACGACTACCTCTCATGCAATGTGATGTTTTCACAAAAATTTTCTCTATGGGTTGAGCTACTTCATTTCAGGATGTGAGGATGACTGAAGTAATATTGTATCAGAGATGATTTCCATGGGAAGTTAATCCTGACCACAGTGACCTGCGTTAATGATTTTTAAAATATAACTTGGAGAATGCTTTATACTTGGTACAGTTTTGGGTTTGAAAAATGTCAGTACTGACATCTAAGTTTATCAAAAGCATCATCCTTCGAGCCGGAATTGAACCAGCGACCTAAGGATTTCTGTACCAATCACCTCTACAGTCCTCTGCTCTACCAGCTGCGCTATCGAAGGATTCCATGATTGTACATCTGTGATATTACGTGCTATTAAAATGACTGAGTGTTCATTTTAAACATTATCAACTTTCCAAGCAAAATGAAAAATGATTTGACTACACAAAAGAGATTCAACTACTTATTCCTGTGTTGCTTTATCACACAAATTGTCATGTTTAATCATTTGGAAAATATCACTAATAGTTTGACTTATATTTGTGCAATTACTATCAACTGGCTACAAAGCTAGTTTGGAAAGCACTTTCAATAGATTTTTTAGTGTAGCCAAACTTACATCAATATTAGAGATGCTTGAGCCTATCAAACCTTCTACACTCTTTTAAATTTTGCTTGTTTTGTAAACTAATCAAGTGTTCCAGGAATGATGGGGATATTCCATTGTTTGTTCTGATTTGACAATTCATTTTGGACAATGAGCGGCCCTTTTGAGCTAGTGAAGATAATTGTGCTACATGAGAGTATGCACAGACAATTATTTTTCTTTTTTTGCATTAAAGCACAATTTTTAATAAAGGAGAGGTTAATGATATAATAATTAGCACTGAAAGTCATCTGACACGATTTGAAAGTAAAATGTTGTGCATTGAAAGTAACCAAAGCTCTTTTTACTTTGAGTGGACATCATTTTCTTTCAAATGAATTTGATATTTTGCTAAATGTACAAAACTTTCTTACAAATTTGACATTCAAAATGCATTTGTAATTAATAAATGCTACTTAGTATGGCTGCTGAGATTCCTGGGCTCAGTCTCAAGTAGAGGAGGAGAATGACGGATAGAGAAAGAGAGAACAGACAGGCATCCTAAAGATTTTGATGTGCCAGTTCCTGACTCAACCTGAGCAACACTGGTTTCAAGCTTTTAGTAAATTTTCTGAAAAATAAAACAACCTTGTGGTCGTAGTCGGCAGGATTTGAACCTGCGCGGGGAGACCCCAATGTAATTCTAGTCCATCGCCTTAACCACTCGGCCACGACTACCTCTCATGCAATGTGATGTTTTCACAAAAATTTTCTCTATGGGTTGAGCTACTTCATTTCAGGATGTGAGGATGACTGAAGTAATATTGTATCAGAGATGATTTCCATGGGAAGTTAATCCTGACCACAGTGACCTGCGTTAATGATTTTTAAAATATAACTTGGAGAATGCTTTATACTTGGTACAGTTTTGGGTTTGTAAAATGTCAGTACTGACATCTAAGTTTATCAAAAGCATCATCCTTCGAGCCGGAATTGAACCAGCGACCTAAGGATTTCTGTACCAATCACCTCTACAGTCCTCCGCTCTACCAGCTGAGCTATCGAAGGATTCCATGATCATACATCTGTGATATTACGTGCTATTAAAATGATTGAGTGTTAATTTTAAACATTATCAACTTTCCAAGCAAAATGAAAAATGATTTGACTACACAAAAGAGATTCAACTACTTATTCCTGTGCTGCTTTAACACACAAATTGTTTTGTTTAATCATTTGGAAAATATCACTAATAGTTTGACTTATATTTGTGCAATTACTATCAACTGGCTACAGAGCTAGTTTGGAAAGCACTTTCAATAGATTTTTTAGTGTAGCCAAACTTACATCAAGATTAGAGATGCTTGAGCCTATCAAACCTTCTACACTCTTTTAAATTTTGCTTGTTTTGTAAACTAATCAAGTGTTCCAGGAATGATGGGGATATTCCATTGTTTGTTCTGATTTGACAATTCATTTTGGACAATGAGCGGCCCTTTTGAGCTAGTGAAGATAATTGTGCTACATGAGAGTATGCACAGACAATTATTTTTCTTTTTTTGCATTAAAGCACAATTTTTAATAAAGGAGAGGTTAATGATATAATAATTAGCACTGAAAGTCATCTGACACGATTTGAAAGTAAAATGTTGTGCATTGAAAGTAACCAAAGCTCTTTTTACTTTGAGTGGATATCATTTTCTTTCAAATGAATTTGATATTTTGCTAAATGTACAAAACTTTCTTACAAATTTGACATTCAAAATGCATTTGTAATTAATAAATGCTACTTAGTATGGCTGCTGAGATTCCTGGGCTCAGTCTCAAGTAGAGGAGGAGAATGACGGATAGAGAAAGAGAGAACAGACAGGCATCCTAAAGATTTTGATGTGCCAGTTCCTGACTCACCCTGAGCAACACTGGTTTCAAGCTTTTAGTAAATTTTCTGAAAAATAAAACAACCATGTGGTAGTAGTCGGCAGGATTTGAACCTGAGCGGGGAGACCCCAATGGCTTTCTAGTCCATTGCCTTAACCACTCGGCCACGACTACCTCTCATACAATGTGATGTTTTCACAAAAATTTTCTCTATGGGTTGAGCTACTTCATTTCAGGATGTGAGGATGACTGAAGTAATATTGTATCAGAGATGATTTCCATGGGAAGTTAATCCTGACCACAGTGACCTGCGTTAATGATTTTTAAAATATAACTTGGAGAATGCTTTATACTTGGTACAGTTTTGGGTTTGTAAAATGTCAGTACTGACATCTAAGTTTATCAAAAGCATCATCCTTCGAGCCGGAATTGAACCAGCGACCTAAGGATTTCTGTACCAATCACCTCTACAGTCCTCTGCTCTACCAGCTGAGCTATCGAAGGATTCCATGATCGTACAACTGTGATATTACATGCTATTAAAATGATTGAGTTTTAATTTTAAACATTATCAACTTTCCAAGCAAAATGAAAAATGATTTGACTACACAAAAGAGATTCAACTACTTATTCCTGTGTTGCTTTATCACACAAATTGTCATGTTTAATCATTTGGAAAGTATCACTAATAGTTTGACTTATATTTGTGCAATTACTATCAACTGGCTACAGAGCTAGTTTGGAAAGCACTTTCAATAGATTTTTTAGTGTAGCCAAACTTACATCAAGATTAGAGATGCTTGAGCCTATCAAACCTTCTACACTCTTTTAAATTTTGCTTCTTTTGTAAACTAATCAAGTGTTCCAGGAATGATGGGGATATTCCATTGTTTGTTCTGATTTGACAATTCATTTTGGACAATGAGCGGCCCTTTTGAGCTAGTAAAGATAATTGTGCTACATGAGAGTATGCACAGACAATTATTTTTCTTTTTTTGCATTAAAGCACAATTTTTAATAAAGGAGAGGTTAATGATATAATAATTAGCACTGAAAGTCATCTGACACGATTTGAAAGTAAAATGTTGTGCATTGAAAGTAACCAAAGCTCTTTTTACTTTGAGTGGACATCATTTTCTTTCAAATGAATTTGATATTTTGCTAAATGTACAAAACTTTCTTACAAATTTGACATTCAAAATGCATTTGTAATTAATAAATGCTACTTAGTATGGCTGCTGAGATTCCTGGGCTCAGTCTCAAGTAGAGGAGGAGAATGACGGATAGAGAAAGAGAGAACAGACAGGCATCCTAAAGATTTTGATGTGCCAGTTCCTGACTCACCCTGAGCAACACTGGTTTCAAGCTTTTAGTAAATTTTCTGAAAAATAAAACAACTATGTGGTCGTAGTCGGCAGGATTTGAACCTGCGCGGGGAGACCCCAATGTAATTCTAGTCCATCGCCTTAACCACTCGGCCACGACTACCTCTCATGCAATGTGATGTTTTCACAAAAATTTTCTCTATGGGTTGAGCTACTTCATTTCAGGATGTGAGGATGACTGAAGTAATATTGTATCAGAGATGATTTCCATGGGAAGTTAATCCTGACCACAGTGACCTGCGTTAATGATTTTTAAAATATAACTTGGAGAATGCTTTATACTTGGTACAGTTTTGGGTTTGTAAAATGTCAGTACTGACATCTAAGTTTATCAAAAGCATCATCCTTCGAGCCGGAATTGAACCAGCAACCTAAGGATTTCTGTACCAATCACCTCTACAGTCCTCCGCTCTACCAGCTGAGCTATCGAAGGATTCCATGATCGTACATCTGTGATATTACGTGCTATTAAAATGATTGAGTGTTAATTTTAAACATTATCAACTTTCCAAGCAAAATGAAAAATGATTTTACTACACAAAAGAGATTCAACTACTTATTCCTGTGCTGCTTTATCACACAAATTGTCATGTTTAATCATTTGGAAAATATCACTAATAGTTTGACTTATATTTGTGCAATTACTATCAACTGGCTACAGAGCTAGTTTGGAAAGCACTTTCAATAGATTTTTTAGTGTAGCCAAACTTACATCAAGATTAGAGATGCTTGAGCCTATCAAACCTTCTACACTCTTTTAAATTTTGCTTGTTTTGTAAACTAATCAAGTGTTCCAGGAATGATGGGGATATTCCATTGTTTGTTCTGATTTGACAATTCATTTTGGACAATGAGCGGCCCTTTTGAGCTAGTGAAGATAATTGTGCTACATGAGAGTATGCACAGACAATTATTTTTCTTTTTTTGCATTAAAGCACAATTTTTAATAAAGGAGAGGTTAATGATATAATAATTAGCACTGAAAGTCATCTGACACGATTTGAAAGTAAAATGTTGTGCATTGAAAGTAACCAAAGCTCTTTTTACTTTGAGTGGACATCATTTTCTTTCAAATGAATTTGATATTTTGCTAAATGTACAAAACTTTCTTACAAATTTGACATTCAAAATGCATTTGTAATTAATAAATGCTACTTAGTATGGCTGCTGAGATTCCTGGGCTCAGTCTCAAGTAGAGGAGGAGAATGACGGATAGAGAAAGAGAGAACAGACAGGCATCCTAAAGATTTTGATGTGCCAGTTCCTGACTCACACCGAGCAACACTGGTTTCAAGCTTTTAGTAAATTTTCTGAAAAATAAAACAACCATGTGGTCGTAGTCGGCAGGATTTGAACCTGCGCGGGGAGACCCCAATGTAATTCTAGTCCATCGCCTTAACCACTCGGCCACGACTACCTCTCATGCAATGTGATGTTTTCACAAAAATTTTCTCTATGGGTTGAGCTACTTCATTTCAGGATGTGAGGATGACTGAAGTAATATTGTATCAGAGATGATTTCCATGGGAAGTTAATCCTGACCACAGTGACCTGCGTTAATGATTTTTAAAATATAACTTGGAGAATGCTTTATACTTGGTACAGTTTTGGGTTTGTAAAATGTCAGTACTGACATCTAAGTTTATCAAAAGCATTATCCTTCGAGCCGGAATTGAACCAGCGACCTAAGGATTTCTGTACCAATCACCTCTACAGTCCTCCGCTCTACCAGCTGAGCTATCGAAGGATTCCATGATCGTACATCTGTGATATTACGTGCTATTAAAATGATTGAGTGTTAATTTTAAACATTATCAACTTTCCAAGCAAAATGAAAAATGATTTGACTACACAAAAGAGATTCAACTACTTATTCCTGTGCTGCTTTATCACACAAATTGTCATGTTTAATCATTTGGAAAATATCACTAATAGTTTGACTTATATTTGTGCAATTACTATCAACTGGCTACAGAGCTAGTTTGGAAAGCACTTTCAATAGATTTTTTAGTGTAGCCAAACTTACATCAAGATTAGAGATGCTTGAGCCTATCAAACCTTCTACACTCTTTTAAATTTTGCTTGTTTTGTAAACTAATCAAGTGTTCCAGGAATGATGGGGATATTCCATTGTTTGTTCTGATTTGACAATTCATTTTGGACAATGAGCGGCCCTTTTGAGCTAGTGAAGATAATTGTGCTACATGAGAGTATGCACAGACAATTATTTTTCTTTTTTTGCATTAAAGCACAATTTTTAATAAAGGAGAGGTTAATGATATAATAATTAGCACTGAAAGTCATCTGACACGATTTGAAAGTAAAATGTTGTGCATTGAAAGTAACCAAAGCTCTTTTTACTTTGAGTGGACATCATTTTCTTTCAAATGAATTTGATATTTTGCTAAATGTACAAAACTTTCTTACAAATTTGACATTCAAAATGCATTTGTAATTAATAAATGCTACTTAGTATGGCTGCTGAGATTCCTGGGCTCAGTCTCAAGTAGAGGATGAGAATGACGGATAGAGAAAGAGAGAACAGACAGGCATCCTAAAGATTTTGATGTGCCAGTTCCTGACTCACCCTGAGCAACACTGGTTTCAAGCTTTTAGTAAATTTTCTGAAAAATAAAACAACCATGTGGTCGTAGTCGGCAGGATTTGAACCTGCGCAGGGAGACTCCAATGTAATTCTAGTCCATCGCCTTAACCACTCGGCCACGACTACCTCTCATGCAATGTGATGTTTTCACAAAAGTTTCTCTATGGGTTGAGCTACTTCATTTCAGGATGTGAGGATGACTGAAGTAATATTGTATCTGAGATGATTTCCATGGGAAGTTAATCCTGACCACAGTGACCTGCGTTAATGATTTTTAAAATATAACTTGGAGAATGCTTTATACTTGGTACAGTTTTGGGTTTGTAAAATGTCAGTACTGACATCTAAGTTTATCAAAAGCATCATCCTTCGAGCCGGAATTGAACCAGCGACCTAAGGATTTCTGTACCAATCACCTCTACAGTCCTCCGCTCTACCAGCTGAGCTATCGAAGGATTCCATGATCATACATCTGTGATATTACATGCTATTAAAATGATTGAGTGTTAATTTTAAACATTATCAACTTTCCAAGCAAAATGAAAAATGATTTGACTACACAAAAGAGATTCAACTACTTATTCCTGTGCTGCTTTATCACACAAATTGTCATGTTTAATCATTTGGAAAATATCACTAATAGTTTGACTTATATTTGTGCAATTACTATCAACTGGCTACAGAGCTAGTTTGGAAAGCACTTTCAATAGATTTTTTAGTGTAGCCAAACTTACATCAAGATTAGAGATGCTTGAGCCTATCAAACCTTCTACACTCTTTTAAATTTTGCTTGTTTTGTAAACTAATCAAGTGTTCCAGGAATGATGGGGATATTCCATTGTTTGTTCTGATTTGACAATTCATTTTGGACAATGAGCGGCCCTTTTGAGCTAGTGAAGATAATTGTGCTACATGAGAGTATGCACAGACAATTATTTTTCTTTTTTTGCATTAAAGCACAATTTTTAATAAAGGAGAGGTTAATGATATAATAATTAGCACTGAAAGTCATCTGACACGATTTGAAAGTAAAATGTTGTGCATTGAAAGTAACTAAAAGCTCTTTTTACTTTGAGTGGACATCATTTTCTTTCAAATGAATTTGATATTTTGCTAAATGTACAAAACTTTCTTACAAATTTGACATTCAAAATGCATTTGTAATTAATAAATGCTACTTAGTATGGCTGCTGAGATTCCTGGGCTCAGTCTCAAGTAGAGGAGGAGAATGACGGATAGAGAAAGAGAGAACAGACAGGCATCCTAAAGATTTTGATGTGCCAGTTCCTGACTCACCCTGAGCAACACTGGTTTCAAGCTTTTAGTAAATTTTCTGAAAAATAAAACAAGCATGTGGTCGTAGTCGGCAGGATTTGAACCTACGCGGGGAGACCCCAATGTAATTCTAGTCCATCGCCTTAACCACTCGGCCACGACTACCTCTCATGCAATGTGATGTTTTCACAAAAATTTTCTCTATGGGTTGAGCTACTTCATTTCAGGATGTGAGGATGACTGAAGTAATATTGTATCAGAGATGATTTCCATGGGAAGTTAATCCTGACCACAGTGACCTGCGTTAATGATTTTTAAAATATTACTTGGAGAATGCTTTATACTTGGTACAGTTTTGGGTTTGTAAAATGTCAGTACTGACATCTAAGTTTATCAAAAGCATCATCCTTCGAGCCGGAATTGAACCAGCGACCTAAGGATTTCTGTACCAATCACCTCTACAGTCCTCCGCTCTACCAGCTGAGCTATCGAAGGATTCCATGATCGTACATCTGTGATATTACGTGCTATTAAAATGATTGAGTGTTAATTTTAAACATTATCAACTTTCCAAGCAAAATGAAAAATGATTTGACTACACAAAAGAGATTCAACTACTTATTCCTGTGCTGCTTTATCACACAAATTGTCATGTTTAATCATTTGGAAAATATCACTAATAGTTTGACTTATATTTGTGCAATTACTATCAACTGGCTACAGAGCTAGTTTGGAAAGCACTTTCAATAGATTTTTTAGTGTAGCCAAACTTACATCAAGATTAAAGATGCTTGAGCCTATCAAACCTTCTACACTCTTTTAAATTTTGCTTGTTTTGTAAACTAATCAAGTGTTCCAGGAATGATGGGGATATTCCATTGTTTGTTCTGATTTGACAATTCATTTTGGACAATGAGCGGCCCTTTTGAGCTAGTGAAGATAATTGTGCTACATGAGAGTATGCACAGACAATTATTTTTCTTTTTTTGCATTAAAGCACAATTTTTAATAAAGGAGAGGTTAATGATATAATAATTAGCACTGAAAGTCATCTGACACGATTTGAAAGTAAAATGTTGTGCATTGAAAGTAACCAAAGCTCTTTTTACTTTGAGTGGACATCATTTTCTTTCAAATGAATTTGATATTTTGCTAAATGTACAAAACTTTCTTACAAATTTGACATTCAAAATGCATTTGTAATTAATAAATGCTACTTAGTATGGCTGCTGAGATTCCTGGGCTCAGTCTCAAGTAGAGGATGAGAATGACGGATAGAGAAAGAGAGAACAGACAGGCATCCTAAAGATTTTGATGTGCCAGTTCCTGACTCACCCTGAGCAACACTGGTTTCAAGCTTTTAGTAAATTTTCTGAAAAATAAAACAACCATGTGGTCGTAGTCGGCAGGATTTGAACCTGCGCGGGGAGACCCCAATGGCTTTCTAGTCCATCGCCTTAACCACTCGGCCACGACTACCTCTCATGCAATGTGATGTTTTCACAAAAATGTTCTCTATGGGTTGAGCTACTTCATTTCAGGATTTGAGGATGACTGAAGTAATATTGTATCAGAGATGATTTCCATGGGAAGTTAATCCTGGCCACAGTGACCTGCGTTAATGATTTTTAAAATATAACTTGGAGAATGCTTTATACTTGGTACAGTTTTGGGTTTGTAAAATGTCAGTACTGACATCTAAGTTTATCAAAAGCATCATCCTTCGAGCCGGAATTGAACCAGCGACCTAAGGATTTCTGTACCAATCACCTCTACAGTCCTCCGCTCTACCAGCTGAGCTATCGAAAGATTCCATGATCATACATCTGTGATATTACATGCTATTAAAATGATTGAGTGTTAATTTTAAACATTATCAACTTTCCAAGCAAAATGAAAAATGATTTGACTACACAAAAGAGATTCAACTACTTATTCCTGTGCTGCTTTATCACACAAATTGTCATGTTTAATCATTTGGAAAATATCACTAATAGTTTGACTTATATTTGTGCAATTACTATCAACTGGCTACAGAGCTAGTTTGGAAAGCACTTTCAATAGATTTTTTAGTGTAGCCAAACTTACATCAAGATTAGAGATGCTTGAGCCTATCAAACCTTCTACACTCTTTTAAATTTTGCTTGTTTTGTAAACTAATCAAGTGTTCCAGGAATGATGGGGATATTCCATTGTTTGTTCTGATTTGACAATTCATTTTGGACAATGAGCGGCCCTTTTGAGCAAGTGAAGATAATTGTGCTACATGAGAGTATGCACAGACAATTATTTTTCTTTTTTTGCATTAAAGCACAATTTTTAATAAAGGAGAGGTTAATGATATAATAATTAGCACTGAAAGTCATCTGACACGATTTGAAAGTAAAATGTTGTGCATTGAAAGTAACTAAAAGCTCTTTTTACTTTGAGTGGACATCATTTTCTTTCAAATGAATTTGATATTTTGCTAAATGTACAAAACTTTCTTACAAATTTGACATTCAAAATGCATTTGTAATTAATAAATGCTACTTAGTATGGCTGCTGAGATTCCTGGGCTCAGTCTCAAGTAGAGGAGGAGAATGACGGATAGAGAAAGAGAGAACAGACAGGCATCCTAAAGATTTTGATGTGCCAGTTCCTGACTCACCCTGAGCAACACTGGTTTCAAGCTTTTAGTAAATTTTCTGAAAAATAAAACAAGCATGTGGTCATAGTCGGCAGGATTTGAACCTACGCGGGGAGACCCCAATGTAATTCTAGTCCATCGCCTTAACCACTCGGCCACGACTACCTCTCATGCAATGTGATGTTTTCACAAAAATTTTCTCTATGGGTTGAGCTACTTCATTTCAGGATGTGAGGATGACTGAAGTAATATTGTATCAGAGATGATTTCCATGGGAAGTTAATCCTGACCACAGTGACCTGCGTTAATGATTTTTAAAATATTACTTGGAGAATGCTTTATACTTGGTACAGTTTTGGGTTTGTAAAATGTCAGTACTGACATCTAAGTTTATCAAAAGCATCATCCTTCGAGCCGGAATTGAACCAGCGACCTAAGGATTTCTGTACCAATCACCTCTACAGTCCTCCGCTCTACCAGCTGAGCTATCGAAGGATTCCATGATCGTACATCTGTGATATTACGTGCTATTAAAATGATTGAGTGTTAATTTTAAACATTATCAACTTTCCAAGCAAAATGAAAAATGATTTGACTACACAAAAGAGATTCAACTACTTATTCCTGTGCTGCTTTATCACACAAATTGTCATGTTTAATCATTTGGAAAATATCACTAATAGTTTGACTTATATTTGTGCAATTACTATCAACTGGCTACAGAGCTAGTTTGGAAAGCACTTTCAATAGATTTTTTAGTGTAGCCAAACTTACATCAAGATTAGAGATGCTTGAGCCTATCAAACCTTCTACACTCTTTTAAATTTTGCTTGTTTTGTAAACTAATCAAGTGTTCCAGGAATGATGGGGATATTCCATTGTTTGTTCTGATTTGACAATTCATTTTGGACAATGAGCGGCCCTTTTGAGCTAGTGAAGATAATTGTGCTACATGAGAGTATGCACAGACAATTATTTTTCTTTTTTTGCATTAAAGCACAATTTTTAATAAAGGAGAGGTTAATGATATAATAATTAGCACTGAAAGTCATCTGACACGATTTGAAAGTAAAATGTTGTGCATTGAAAGTAACCAAAGCTCTTTTTACTTTGAGTGGACATCATTTTCTTTCAAATGAATTTGATATTTTGCTAAATGTACAAAACTTTCTTACAAATTTGACATTCAAAATGCATTTGTAATTAATAAATGCTACTTAGTATGGCTGCTGAGATTCCTGGGCTCAGTCTCAAGTAGAGGATGAGAATGACGGATAGAGAAAGAGAGAACAGACAGGCATCCTAAAGATTTTGATGTGCCAGTTCCTGACTCACCCTGAGCAACACTGGTTTCAAGCTTTTAGTAAATTTTCTGAAAAATAAAACAACCATGTGGTCGTAGTCGGCAGGATTTGAAGCTGCGCGGGGAGACCCCAATGGCTTTCTAGTCCATCGCCTTAACCACTCGGCCACGACTACCTCTCATGCAATGTGATGTTTTCACAAAAATTTTCTCTATGGGTTGAGCTACTTCATTTCAGGATTTGAGGATGACTGAAGTAATATTGTATCAGAGATGATTTCCATGGGAAGTTAATCCTGACCACAGTGACCTGCGTTAATGATTTTTAAAATATAACTTGGAGAATGCTTTATACTTGGTACAGTTTTGGGTTTGTAAAATGTCAGTACTGACATCTAAGTTTATCAAAAGCATCATCCTTCGAGCCAGAATTGAACCAGCGACCTAAGGATTTCTGTACCAATCACCTCTACAGTCCTCCGCTCTACCAGCTGAGCTATCGAAGGATTCCATGATCGTACATCTGTGATATTACGTGTTATTAAAATGATTGAGTGTTAATTTTAAACATTATCAACTTTCCAACCAAAATGAAAAATGATTTGACTACACAAAAGAGATTCAACTACTTATTCCTGTGCTGCTTTATCACACAAATTGTCATGTTTAATCATTTGGAAAATATCACTAATAGTTTGACTTATATTTGTGCAATTACTATCAACTGGCTACAGAGCTAGTTTGGAAAGCACTTTCAATAGATTTTTTAGTGTAGCCAAACTTACATCAAGATTAGAGATGCTTGAGCCTATCAAACCTTCTACACTCTTTTAAATTTTGCTTGTTTTGTAAACTAATCAAGTGTTCCAGGAATGATGGGGATATTCCATTGTTTGTTCTGATTTGACAATTCATTTTGGACAATGAGCGGCCCTTTTGAGCTAGTGAAGATAATTGTGCTACATGAGAGTATGCACAGACAATTATTTTTCTTTTTTTGCATTAAAGCACAATTTTTAATAAAGGAGAGGTTAATGATATAATAATTAGCACTGAAAGTCATCTGACACGATTTGAAAGTAAAATGTTGTGCATTGAAAGTAACCAAAGCTCTTTTTACTTTGAGTGGACATCATTTTCTTTCAAATGAATTTGATATTTTGCTAAATGTACAAAACTTTCTTACAAATTTGACATTCAAAATGCATTTGTAATTAATAAATGCTACTTAGTATGGCTGCTGAGATTCCTGGGCTCAGTCTCAAGTAGAGGATGAGAATGACGGATAGAGAAAGAGAGAACAGACAGGCATCCTAAAGATTTTGATGTGCCAGTTCCTGACTCACCCTGAGCAACACTGGTTTCAAGCTTTTAGTAAATTTTCTGAAAAATAAAACAACCATGTGGTCGTAGTCGGCAGGATTTGAACCTGCGCAGGGAGACTCCAATGTAATTCTAGTCCATCGCCTTAACCACTCGGCCACGACTACCTCTCATGCAATGTGATGTTTTCACAAAAGTTTCTCTATGGGTTGAGCAACTTCATTTCAGGATGTGAGGATGACTGAAGTAATATTGTATCTGAGATGATTTCCATGGGAAGTTAATCCTGACCACAGTGACCTGCGTTAATGATTTTTAAAATATAACTTGGAGAATGCTTTATACTTGGTACAGTTTTGGGTTTGTAAAATGTCAGTACTGACATCTAAGTTTATCAAAAGCATCATCCTTCGAGCCGGAATTGAACCAGCGACCTAAGGATTTCTGTACCAATCACCTCTACAGTCCTCCGCTCTACCAGCTGAGCTATCGAAGGATTCCATGATCATACATCTGTGATATTACATGCTATTAAAATGATTGAGTGTTAATTTTAAACATTATCAACTTTCCAAGCAAAATGAAAAATGATTTGACTACACAAAAGAGATTCAACTACTTATTCCTGTGCTGCTTTATCACACAAATTGTCATGTTTAATCATTTGGAAAATATCACTAATAGTTTGACTTATATTTGTGCAATTACTATCAACTGGCTACAGAGCTAGTTTGGAAAGCACTTTCAATAGATTTTTTAGTGTAGCCAAACTTACATCAAGATTAGAGATGCTTGAGCCTATCAAACCTTCTACACTCTTTTAAATTTTGCTTGTTTTGTAAACTAATCAAGTGTTCCAGGAATGATGGGGATATTCCATTGTTTGTTCTGATTTGACAATTCATTTTGGACAATGAGCGGCCCTTTTGAGCTAGTGAAGATAATTGTGCTACATGAGAGTATGCACAGACAATTATTTTTCTTTTTTTGCATTAAAGCACAATTTTTAATAAAGGAGAGGTTAATGATATAATAATTAGCACTGAAAGTCATCTGACACGATTTGAAAGTAAAATGTTGTGTATTGAAAGTAACTAAAAGCTCTTTTTACTTTGAGTGGACATCATTTTCTTTCAAATGAATTTGATATTTTGCTAAATGTACAAAACTTTCTTACAAATTTGACATTCAAAATGCATTTGTAATTAATAAATGCTACTTAGTATGGCTGCTGAGATTCCTGGGCTCAGTCTCAAGTAGAGGAGGAGAATGACGGATAGAGAAAGAGAGAACAGACAGGCATCCTAAAGATTTTGATGTGCCAGTTCCTGACTCACCCTGAGCAACACTGGTTTCAAGCTTTTAGTAAATTTTCTGAAAAATAAAACAAGCATGTGGTCGTAGTCGGCAGGATTTGAACCTACGCGGGGAGACCCCAATGTAATTCTAGTCCATCGCCTTAACCACTCGGCCACGACTACCTCTCATGCAATGTGATGTTTTCACAAAAATTTTCTCTATGGGTTGAGCTACTTCATTTCAGGATGTGAGGATGACTGAAGTAATATTGTATCAGAGATGATTTCCATGGGAAGTTAATCCTGACCACAGTGACCTGCGTTAATGATTTTTAAAATATTACTTGGAGAATGCTTTATACTTGATACAGTTTTGGGTTTGTAAAATGTCAGTACTGACATCTAAGTTTATCAAAAGCATCATCCTTCGAGCCGGAATTGAACCAGCGACCTAAGGATTTCTGTACCAATCACCTCTACAGTCCTCCGCTCTACCAGCTGAGCTATCGAAGGATTCCATGATCGTACATCTGTGATATTACGTGCTATTAAAATGATTGAGTGTTAATTTTAAACATTATCAACTTTCCAAGCAAAATGAAAAATGATTTGACTACACAAAAGAGATTCAACTACTTATTCCTGTGCTGCTTTATCACACAAATTGTCATGTTTAATCATTTGGAAAATATCACTAATAGTTTGACTTATATTTGTGCAATTACTATCAACTGGCTACAGAGCTAGTTTGGAAAGCACTTTCAATAGATTTTTTAGTGTAGCCAAACTTACATCAAGATTAGAGATGCTTGAGCCTATCAAACCTTCTACACTCTTTTAAATTTTGCTTGTTTTGTAAACTAATCAAGTGTTCCAGGAATGATGGGGATATTCCATTGTTTGTTCTGATTTGACAATTCATTTTGGACAATGAGCGGCCCTTTTGAGCTAGTGAAGATAATTGTGCTACATGAGAGTATGCACAGACAATTATTTTTCTTTTTTTGCATTAAAGCACAATTTTTAATAAAGGAGAGGTTAATGATATAATAATTAGCACTGAAAGTCATCTGACACGATTTGAAAGTAAAATGTTGTGTATTGAAAGTAACTAAAAGCTCTTTTTACTTTGAGTGGACATCATTTTCTTTCAAATGAATTTGATATTTTGCTAAATGTACAAAACTTTCTTACAAATTTGACATTCAAAATGCATTTGTAATTAATAAATGCTACTTAGTATGGCTGCTGAGATTCCTGGGCTCAGTCTCAAGTAGAGGAGGAGAATGACGGATAGAGAAAGAGAGAACAGACAGGCATCCTAAAGATTTTGATGTGCCAGTTCCTGACTCACCCTGAGCAACACTGGTTTCAAGCTTTTAGTAAATTTTCTGAAAAATAAAACAAGCATGTGGTCGTAGTCGGCAGGATTTGAACCTACGCGGGGAGACCCCAATGTAATTCTAGTCCATCGCCTTAACCACTCGGCCACGACTACCTCTCATGCAATGTGATGTTTTCACAAAAATTTTCTCTATGGGTTGAGCTACTTCATTTCAGGATGTGAGGATGACTGAAGTAATATTGTATCAGAGATGATTTCCATGGGAAGTTAATCCTGACCACAGTGACCTGCGTTAATGATTTTTAAAATATTACTTGGAGAATGCTTTATACTTGGTACAGTTTTGGGTTTGTAAAATGTCAGTACTGACATCTAAGTTTATCAAAAGCATCATCCTTCGAGCCGGAATTGAACCAGCGACCTAAGGATTTCTGTACCAATCACCTCTACAGTCCTCCGCTCTACCAGCTGAGCTATCGAAGGATTCCATGATCGTACATCTGTGATATTACGTGCTATTAAAATGATTGAGTGTTAATTTTAAACATTATCAACTTTCCAAGCAAAATGAAAAATGATTTGACTACACAAAAGAGATTCAACTACTTATTCCTGTGCTGCTTTATCACACAAATTGTCATGTTTAATCATTTGGAAAATATCACTAATAGTTTGACTTATATTTGTGCAATTACTATCAACTGGCTACAGAGCTAGTTTGGAAAGCACTTTCAATAGATTTTTTAGTGTAGCCAAACTTACATCAAGATTAGAGATGCTTGAGCCTATCAAACCTTCTACACTCTTTTAAATTTTGCTTGTTTTGTAAACTAATCAAGTGTTCCAGGAATGATGGGGATATTCCATTGTTTGTTCTGATTTGACAATTCATTTTGGACAATGAGCGGCCCTTTTGAGCTAGTGAAGATAATTGTGCTACATGAGAGTATGCACAGACAATTATTTTTCTTTTTTTGCATTAAAGCACAATTTTTAATAAAGGAGAGGTTAATGATATAATAATTAGCACTGAAAGTCATCTGACACGATTTGAAAGTAAAATGTTGTGCATTGAAAGTAACCAAAGCTCTTTTTACTTTGAGTGGACATCATTTTCTTTCAAATGAATTTGATATTTTGCTAAATGTACAAAACTTTCTTACAAATTTGACATTCAAAATGCATTTGTAATTAATAAATGCTACTTAGTATGGCTGCTGAGATTCCTGGGCTCAGTCTCAAGTAGAGGATGAGAATGACGGATAGAGAAAGAGAGAACAGACAGGCATCCTAAAGATTTTGATGTGCCAGTTCCTGACTCACCCTGAGCAACACTGGTTTCAAGCTTTTAGTAAATTTTCTGAAAAATAAAACAACCATGTGGTCGTAGTCGGCAGGATTTGAACCTGCGCGGGGAGACCCCAAAGGCTTTCTAGTCCATCGCCTTAACCACTCGGCCACGACTACCTCTCATGCAATGTGATGTTTTCACAAAAATGTTCTCTATGGGTTGAGCTACTTCATTTCAGGATTTGAGGATGACTGAAGTAATATTGTATCAGAGATGATTTCCATGGGAAGTTAATCCTGACCACAGTGACCTGCGTTAATGATTTTTAAAATATAACTTGGAGAATGCTTTATACTTGGTACAGTTTTGGGTTTGTAAAATGTCAGTACTGACATCTAAGTTTATCAAAAGCATCATCCTTCGAGCCGGAATTGAACCAGCGACCTAAGGATTTCTGTACCAATCACCTCTACAGTCCTCCGCTCTACCAGCTGAGCTATCGAAGGATTCCATGATCGTACATCTGTGATATTACGTGCTATTAAAATGATTGAGTGTTAATTTTAAACATTATCAACTTTCCAAGCAAAATGAAAAATGATTTGACTACACAAAAGAGATTCAACTACTTATTCCTGTGCTGCTTTATCACACAAATTGTCATGTTTAATCATTTGGAAAATATCACTAATAGTTTGACTTATATTTGTGCAATTACTATCAACTGGCTACAGAGCTAGTTTGGAAAGCACTTTCAATAGATTTTTTAGTGTAGCCAAACTTACATCAAGATTAGAGATGTTGAGCCTATCAAACCTTCTACACTCTTTTAAATTTTGCTTGTTTTGTAAACTAATCAAGTGTTCCAGGAATGATGGGGATATTCCATTGTTTGTTCTGATTTAACAATTCATTTTGGACAATGAGCGGCCCTTTTGAGCTAGTGAAGATAATTGTGCTACATGAGAGTATGCACAGACAATTATTTTTCTTTTTTTGCATTAAAGCACAATTTTTAATAAAGGAGAGGTTAATGATATAATAATTAGCACTGAAAGTCATCTGACACGATTTGAAAGTAAAATGTTGTGCATTGAAAGTAACCAAAGCTCTTTTTACTTTGAGTGGACATCATTTTCTTTCAAATGAATTTGATATTTTGCTAAATGTACAAAACTTTCTTACAAATTTGACATTCAAAATGCATTTGTAATTAATAAATGCTACTTAGTATGGCTGCTGAGATTCCTGGGCTCAGTCTCAAGTAGAGGATGAGAATGACGGATAGAGAAAGAGAGAACAGACAGGCATCCTAAAGATTTTGATGTGCCAGTTCCTGACTCACCCTGAGCAACACTGGTTTCAAGCTTTTAGTAAATTTTCTGAAAAATAAAACAACCATGTGGTCGTAGTCGGCAGGATTTGAACCTGCGCGGGGAGACCCCAATGGCTTTCTAGTCCATCGCCTTAACCACTCGGCCACGACTACCTCTCATGCAATGTGATGTTTTCACAAAAATGTTCTCTATGGGTTGAGCAACTTCATTTCAGGATTTGAGGATGACTGAAGTAATATTGTATCAGAGATGATTTCCATGGGAAGTTAATCCTGACCACAGTGACCTGCGTTAATGATTTTTAAAATATAACTTGGAGAATGCTTTATACTTGGTACAGTTTTGGGTTTGTAAAATGTCAGTACTGACATCTAAGTTTATCAAAAGCATCATCCTTCGAGCCGGAATTGAACCAGCGACCGAAGGATTTCTGTACCAATCACCTCTACAGTCCTCTGCTCTACCAGCTGAGCTATCGAAGGATTCCATGATTGTACATCTGTGATATTACGTGCTATTAAAATGACTGAGTGTTAATTTTAAACATTATCAACTTTCCAAGCAAAATAAAAAATGATTTGACTACACAAAAGAGATTCAACTACTTATTCCTGTGTTGCTTTATCACACAAATTGTCATGTTTAATCATTTGGAAAATATCACTAATAGTTTGACTTATATTTGTGCAATTACTATCAACTGGCTACAGAGCTAGTTTGGAAAGCACTTTCAATAGATTTTTTAGTGTAGCCAAACTTACATCAAGATTAGAGATGCTTGAGCCTATCAAACCTTCTACACTCTTTTAAATTTTGCTTGTTTTGTAAACTAATCAAGTGTTCCAGGAATGATGGGGATATTCCATTGTTTGTTCTGATTTGACAATTCATTTTGGACAATGAGCGGCCCTTTTGAGCTAGTGAAGATAATTGTGCTACATGAGAGTATGCACAGACAATTATTTTTCTTTTTTTGCATTAAAGCACAATTTTTAATAAAGGAGAGGTTAATGATATAATAATTAGCACTGAAAGTCATCTGACACGATTTGAAAGTAAAATGTTGTGCATTGAAAGTAACCAAAGCACTTTTTACTTTGAGTGGACATCATTTTCTTTCAAATGAATTTGATATTTTGCTAAATGTACAAAACTTTCTTACAAATTTGACATTCAAAATGCATTTGTAATTAATAAATGCTACTTAGTATGGCTGCTGAGATTCCTGGGCTCAGTCTCAAGTAGAGGAGGAGAATGACGGATAGAGAAAGAGAGAACAGACAGGCATCCTAAAGATTTTGATGTGCCAGTTCCTGACTCACCCTGAGCAACACTGGTTTCAAGCTTTTAGTAAATTTTCTGAAAAACTCAACAACCATGTGGTCGTAGTCGGCATGATTTGAACCTGCGCGGGGAGACCCCAATGTAATTCTAGTCCATCGCCTTAACCACTCGGCCACAACTACCTCTCATGCAATGTGAAGTTTTCACAAAAATTTTCTCTATGGGTTGAGCTACTTCATTTCAGGATGTGAGGATGACTGAAGTAATATTGTATCAGAGATGATTTCCATGGGAAGTTAATCCTGACCACAGTGACCTGCGTTAATGATTTTTAAAATATAACTTGGAGAATGCTTTATACTTGGTACAGTTTTGGGTTTGTAAAATGTCAGTACTGACATCTAAGTTTATCAAAAGCATCATCCTTCGAGCCGGAATTGAACCAGCGACCTGAGGATTTCTGTACCAAGCACCTCTACAGTCCTCCGCTCTACCAGCTGAGCTATCGAAGGATTCCATGATCGTATATCTGTGATATTACGTGCTATTAAAATGATTTAGTGTTAATTTTAAACATTATCAACTTTCCAAGCAAAATAAAAAATGATTTGACTACACAAAAGAGATTCAACTACTTATTCCTGTGTTGCTTTATCACACAAATTGTCATGTTTAATCATTTGGAAAATATCACTAATAGTTTGACTTATATTTGTGCAATTACTATCAACTGGCTACAGAGCTAGTTTGGAAAGCACTTTCAATAGATTTTTTAGTGTAGCCAAACTTACATCAAGATTAGAGATGCTTGAGCCTATCAAACCTTCTACACTCTTTTAAATTTTGCTTGTTTTGTAAACTAATCAAGTGTTCCAGGAATGATGGGGATATTCCATTGTTTGTTCTGATTTGACAATTCATTTTGGACAATGAGCGGCCCTTTTGAGCTAGTGAAGATAATTGTGCTACATGAGAGTATGCACAGACATTCATTTTTCTTTTTTTGCATTAAAGCACAATTTTTAATAAAGGAGAGGTTAATGATATAATAATTAGCACTGAAAGTCATCTGACACGATTTGAAAGTAAAATGTTGTGCATTGAAAGTAACCAAAGCTCTTTTTACTTTGAGTGGACATCATTTTCTTTCAAATGAATTTGATATTTTGCTAAATGTACAAAACTTTCTTACAAATTTGATATTCAAAATGCATGTTTAATTAATAAATGCTACTTAGTATGGCTGCTGAGATTCCTGGGCTCAGTCTCAAGTAGAGGAGGAGAATGACGGATAGAGAAAGAGAGAACAGACAGGCATCCTAAAGATTTTGATGTGCCAGTTCCTGACTCACCCTGAGCAACACTGGTTTCAAGCTTTTAGTAAATTTTCTGAAAAATAAAACAACCATGTGGTCGTAGTCGGCAGGATTTGAACCTGCGCGGGGAGACCCCAATGGCTTTCTAGTCCATCGCCTTAACTACTCGGCCACGACTACCTCTCATGCAATGTGATGTTTTCACAAAAATGTTCTCTATGGGTTGAGCTACTTCATTTCAGGATTTGAGGATGACTGAAGTAATATTGTATCAGAGATGATTTCCATGGGAAGTTAATCCTGACCACAGTGACCTGCGTTAATGATTTTTAAAATATAACTTGGAGAATGCTTTATACTTGGTACAGTTTTGGGTTTGTAAAATGTCAGTACTGACATCTAAGTTTATCAAAAGCATCATCCTTCGAGCCGGAATTGAACCAGCGACCTAAGGATTTCTGTACCAATCACCTCTACAGTCCTCCGCTCTACCAGCTGAGCTATCGAAGGATTCCATGATCGTACATCTGTGATATTACGTGCTATTAAAATGATTGAGTGTTAATTTTAAACATTATCAACTTTCCAAGCAAAATGAAAAATGATTTGACTACACAAAAGAGATTCAACTACTTATTCCTGTGCTGCTTTATCACACAAATTGTCATGTTTAATCATTTGGAAAATATCACTAATAGTTTGACTTATATTTGTGCAATTACTATCAACTGGCTACAGAGCTAGTTTGGAAAGCACTTTCAATAGATTTTTTAGTGTAGCCAAACTTACATCAAGATTAGAGATGTTGAGCCTATCAAACCTTCTACACTCTTTTAAATTTTGCTTGTTTTGTAAACTAATCAAGTGTTCCAGGAATGATGGGGATATTCCATTGTTTGTTCTGATTTGACAATTCATTTTGGACAATGAGCGGCCCTTTTGAGCTAGTGAAGATAATTGTGCTACATGAGAGTATGCACAGACAATTATTTTTCTTTTTTTGCATTAAAGCACAATTTTTAATAAAGGAGAGGTTAATGATATAATAATTAGCACTGAAAGTCATCTGACACGATTTGAAAGTAAAATGTTGTGCATTGAAAGTAACCAAAGCTCTTTTTACTTTGAGTGGACATCATTTTCTTTCAAATGAATTTGATATTTTGCTAAATGTACAAAACTTTCTTACAAATTTGACATTCAAAATGCATTTGTAATTAATAAATGCTACTTAGTATGGCTGCTGAGATTCCTGGGCTCAGTCTCAAGTAGAGGATGAGAATGACGGATAGAGAAAGAGAGAACAGACAGGCATCCTAAAGATTTTGATGTGCCAGTTCCTGACTCACCCTGAGCAACACTGGTTTCAAGCTTTTAGTAAATTTTCTGAAAAATAAAACAACCATGTGGTCGTAGTCGGCAGGATTTGAACCTGCGCGGGGAGACCCCAATGGCTTTCTAGTCCATCGCCTTAACCACTCGGCCACGACTACCTCTCATGCAATGTGATGTTTTCACAAAAATGTTCTCTATGGGTTGAGCAACTTCATTTCAGGATTTGAGGATGACTGAAGTAATATTGTATCAGAGATGATTTCCATGGGAAGTTAATCCTGACCACAGTGACCTGCGTTAATGATTTTTAAAATATAACTTGGAGAATGCTTTATACTTGGTACAGTTTTGGGTTTGTAAAATGTCAGTACTGACATCTAAGTTTATCAAAAGCATCATCCTTCGAGCCGGAATTGAACCAGCGACCTAAGGATTTCTGTACCAATCACCTCTACAGTCCTCTGCTCTACCAGCTGAGCTATCGAAGGATTCCATGATTGTACATCTGTGATATTACGTGCTATTAAAATGACTGAGTGTTAATTTTAAACATTATCAACTTTCCAAGCAAAATAAAAAATGATTTGACTACACAAAAGAGATTCAACTACTTATTCCTGTGTTGCTTTATCACACAAATTGTCATGTTTAATCATTTGGAAAATATCACTAATAGTTTGACTTATATTTGTGCAATTACTATCAACTGGCTACAGAGCTAGTTTGGAAAGCACTTTCAATAGATTTTTTAGTGTAGCCAAACTTACATCAAGATTAGAGATGCTTGAGCCTATCAAACCTTCTACACTCTTTTAAATTTTGCTTGTTTTGTAAACTAATCAAGTGTTCCAGGAATGATGGGGATATTCCATTGTTTGTTCTGATTTGACAATTCATTTTGGACAATGAGCGGCCCTTTTGAGCTAGTGAAGATAATTGTGCTACATGAGAGTATGCACAGACAATTATTTTTCTTTTTTTGCATTAAAGCACAATTTTTAATAAAGGAGAGGTTAATGATATAATAATTAGCACTGAAAGTCATCTGACACGATTTGAAAGTAAAATGTTGTGCATTGAAAGTAACCAAAGCACTTTTTACTTTGAGTGGACATCATTTTCTTTCAAATGAATTTGATATTTTGCTAAATGTACAAAACTTTCTTACAAATTTGACATTCAAAATGCATTTGTAATTAATAAATGCTACTTAGTATGGCTGCTGAGATTCCTGGGCTCAGTCTCAAGTAGAGGAGGAGAATGACGGATAGAGAAAGAGAGAACAGACCGGCATCCTAAAGATTTTGATGTGCCAGTTCCTGACTCACCCTGAGCAACACTGGTTTCAAGCTTTTAGTAAATTTTCTGAAAAATTAAACAACCATGTGGTCGTAGTCGGCAGGATTTGTACCTGCGCGGGGAGACCCCAATGTAATTCTAGTCCATCGCCTTAACCACTCGGCCACGACTACCTTTCATGCAATGTGAAGTTTTCACAAAAATTTTCTCTATGGGTTGAGCTACTTCATTTCAGGATGTGAGGATGACTGAAGTAATATTGTATCAGAGATGATTTCCATGGGAAGTTAATCCTGACCACAGTGACCTGCGTTAATGATTTTTAAAATATAACTTGGAGAATGCTTTATACTTGGTACAGTTTTGGGTTTGTAAAATGTCAGTACTGACATCTAAGTTTATCAAGAGCATCATCCTTCGAGCCGGAATTGAACCAGCGACCTGAGGATTTCTGTACCAAGCACCTCTACAGTCCTCCGCTCTACCAGCTGAGCTATCGAAGGATTCCATGATCGTATAGCTGTGATATTACGTACTATTAAAATGATTGAGTGTTAATTTTAAACATTATCAACTTTCCAAGCAAAATAAAAAATGATTTGACTACACAAAAGAGATTCAACTACTTATTCCTGTGTTGCTTTATCACACAAATTGTCATGTTTAATCATTTGGAAAATATCACTAATAGTTTGACTTATATTTGTGCAATTACTATCAACTGGCTACAGAGCTAGTTTGGAAAGCACTTTCCATAGATTTTTTAGTGTAGCCAAACTTACATCAAGATTAGAGATGCTTGAGCCTATCAAACCTTCTACACTCTTTTAAATTTTGCTTGTTTTGTAAACTAATCAAGTGTTCCAGGAATGATGGGGATATTCCATTGTTTGTTCTGATTTGACAATTCATTTTGGACAATGAGCGGCCCTTTTGAGCTAGTGAAGATAATTGTGCTACATGAGAGTATGCACAGACAATTATTTTTCTTTTTTTGCATTAAAGCACAATTTTTAATAAAGGAGAGGTTAATGATATAATAATTAGCACTGAAAGTCATCTGACACGATTTGAAAGTAAAATGTTGTGCATTGAAAGTAACCAAAGCTCTTTTTACTTTGAGTGGACATCATTTTCTTTCAAATGAATTTGATATTTTGCTAAATGTACAAAACTTTCTTACAAATTTGACATTCAAAATGCATTTGTAATTAATAAATGCTACTTAGTATGGCTGCTGAGATTCCTGGGCTCAGTCTCAAGTAGAGGAGGAGAATGACGGATAGAGAAAGAGAGAACAGGCAGGCATCCTAAAGATTTTGATGTGCCAGTTCCTGACTCACCCTGAGCAACACTGGTTTCAAGCTTTTAGTAAATTTTCTGAAAAATAAAACAACCATGTGGTCGTAGTCGGCAAGATTTGAACCTGCGCGGGGAGACCCCAATGGCTTTCTAGTCCATCGCCTTAACCACTCGGCCATGACTACCTCTCATGCAATGTGATGTTTTCACAAAAGTTTCTCTATGGGTTGAGCTACTTCATTTCAGGCTGTGAGGATGACTGAAGTAATATTGTATCAGAGATGATTTCCATGGGAAGTTAATCCTGACCACAGTGACCTGCGTTAATGATTTTTAAAATATAACTTGGAGAATGCTTTATACTTGGTACAGTTTTGGGTTTGTAAAATGTCAGTACTGACCTCTAAGTTTATCAAATGCATCATCCTTCGAGCCGGAATTGAACCAGCAACCTAAGGATTTCTGTACCAATCACTTCTACAGTCTTCCGCTCTACCAGCTGAGCTATCGAAGGATTCCATGATCTTACAACTGTGATATTACATGCTATTAAAATGATTGAGTGTTAATTTGAAACATTATCAACTTTCCAAGCAAAATGAAAAATGATTTGACTACACAAAAGAGATTCAACTACTTATTCCTGTGTTGCTTTATCACACAAATTGTCATGTTTAATCATTTGGAAAATATCACTAAAAGTTTGACTTATATTTGTGCAATTACTATCAACTGGCTACAGAGCTAGTTTGGAAAGCACTTTCAATAGATTTTTTAGTGTAGCCAAACTTACATCAAGATTAGAGATGCTTGAGCCTATCAAAACTTCTACACTCTTTTAAATTTTGCTTGTTTTGTAAACTAATCAAGTGTTCCAGGAATGATGGGGATATTCCATTGTTTGTTCTGATTTGACAATTCATTTTGGACAATGAGCGGCCCTTTTGAGCTAGTGAAGATAATTGTGCTACATGAGAGTATGCACAGACAATTATTTTTCTTTTTTTGCATTAAAGCACAATTTTTAATAAAGAAGAGGTTAATGATATAATAATTAGCACTGAAAGTCATCTGACACGATTTGAAAGTAAAATGTTGTGCATTGAAAGTAACCAAAGCTCTTTTTACTTTGAGTGGACATCATTTTCTTTCAAATGAATTTGATATTTTGCTAAATGTACAAAACTTTCTTACAAATTTGACATTCAAAATGCATTTGTAATTAATAAATGCTACTTAGTATGGCTGCTGAGATTCCTGGGCTCAGTCTCAAGTAGAGGAGGAGAATGACGGATAGAGAAAGAGAGAACAGACAGGCATCCTAAAGATTTTGATGTGCCAGTTCCTGACTCACCCTGAGCAACACTGGTTTCAAGCTTTTAGTAAATTTTCTGAAAAACTCAACAACCATGTGGTCGTAGTCGGCATGATTTGAACCTGCGCGGGGAGACCCCAATGTAATTCTAGTCCATCGCCTTAACCACTCGGCCACAACTACCTCTCATGCAATGTGAAGTTTTCACAAAAATTTTCTCTATGGGTTGAGCTACTTCATTTCAGGATGTGAGGATGACTGAAGTAATATTGTATCAGAGATGATTTCCATGGGAAGTTAATCCTGACCACAGTGACCTGCGTTAATGATTTTTAAAATATAACTTGGAGAATGCTTTATACTTGGTACAGTTTTGGGTTTGTAAAATGTCAGTACTGACATCTAAGTTTATCAAAAGCATCATCCTTCGAGCCGGAATTGAACCAGCGACCTGAGGATTTCTGTACCAAGCACCTCTACAGTCCTCCGCTCTACCAGCTGAGCTATCGAAGGATTCCATGATCGTATATCTGTGATATTACGTGCTATTAAAATGATTGAGTGTTAATTTTAAACATTATCAACTTTCCAAGCAAAATAAAAAATGATTTGACTACACAAAAGAGATTCAACTACTTATTCCTGTGTTGCTTTATCACACAAATTGTCATGTTTAATCATTTGGAAAATATCACTAATAGTTTGACTTATATTTGTGCAATTACTATCAACTGGCTACAGAGCTAGTTTGGAAAGCACTTTCAATAGATTTTTTAGTGTAGCCAAACTTACATCAAGATTAGAGATGCTTGAGCCTATCAAACCTTCTACACTCTTTTAAATTTTGCTTGTTTTGTAAACTAATCAAGTGTTCCAGGAATGATGGGGATATTCCATTGTTTGTTCTGATTTGACAATTCATTTTGGACAATGAGCGGCCCTTTTGAGCTAGTGAAGATAATTGTGCTACATGAGAGTATGCACAGACATTCATTTTTCTTTTTTTGCATTAAAGCACAATTTTTAATAAAGGAGAGGTTAATGATATAATAATTAGCACTGAAAGTCATCTGACACGATTTGAAAGTAAAATGTTGTGCATTGAAAGTAACCAAAGCTCTTTTTACTTTGAGTGGACATCATTTTCTTTCAAATGAATTTGATATTTTGCTAAATGTACAAAACTTTCTTACAAATTTGATATTCAAAATGCATGTTTAATTAATAAATGCTACTTAGTATGGCTGCTGAGATTCCTGGGCTCAGTCTCAAGTAGAGGAGGAGAATGACGGATAGAGAAAGAGAGAACAGACAGGCATCCTAAAGATTTTGATGTGCCAGTTCCTGACTCACCCTGAGCAACACTGGTTTCAAGCTTTTAGTAAATTTTCTGAAAAATAAAACAAGCATGTGGTCGTTGTCGGCAGGATTTGAACCTACGCGGGGAGACCCCAATGTAATTCTAGTCCATCGCCTTAACCACTCGGCCACGACTACCTTTCATGCAATGTGATGTTTTCACAAAAATTTTCTCTATGGGTTGAGCTACTTCATTTCAGGATGTGAGGATGACTGAAGTAATATTGTATCAGAGATGATTTCCATGGGAAGTTAATCCTGACCACAGTGACCTGCGTTAATGATTTTTAAAATATAACTTGGAGAATGCTTTATACTTGGTACAGTTTTGGGTTTGTAAAATGTCAGTACTGACATCTAAGTTTATCAAAAGCATCATCCTTCGAGCCGGAATTGAACCAGCGACCTAAGGATTTCTGTACCAATCACCTCTACAATCCTCCGCTCTACCAGCTGAGCTATCGAAGGATTCCATGATCGCACATCTGTGATATTACGTGCTATTAAAATGATTGAGTGTTAATTTTAAACATTATCAACTTTCCAAGCAAAATGAAAAATGATTTGACTACACAAAAGAGATTCAACTACTTATTCCTGTGCTGCTTTATCACACAAATTGTCATGTTTAATCATTTGGAAAATATCACTAATAGTTTGACTTATATTTGTGCAATTACTATCAACTGGCTACAGAGCTAGTTTGGAAAGTACTTTCAATAGATTTTTTAGTGTAGCCAAACTTACATCAAGATTAGAGATGCTTGAGCCTATCAAACCTTCTACACTCTTTTAAATTTTGCTTGTTTTGTAAACTAATCAAGTGTTCCAGGAATGATGGGGATATTCCATTGTTTGTTCTGATTTGACAATTCATTTTGGACAATGAGCGGCCCTTTTGAGCTAGTGAAGATAATTGTGCTACATGAGAGTATGCACAGACAATTATTTTTCTTTTTTTGCATTAAAGCACAATTTTTAATAAAGGAGAGGTTAATGATATAATAATTAGCACTGAAAGTCATCTGACACGATTTGAAAGTAAAATGTTGTGCATTGAAAGTAACCAAAGCTCTTTTTACTGTGAGTGGACATCATTTTCTTTCAAATGAATTTGATATTTTGCTAAATGTACAAAACTTTCTTACAA
Organism: Pseudophryne corroboree; assembly: GCF_028390025.1. Classification (NCBI taxonomy): domain Eukaryota; kingdom Metazoa; phylum Chordata; class Amphibia; order Anura; family Myobatrachidae; genus Pseudophryne; species Pseudophryne corroboree. The sequence goes on from NC_086447.1 coordinate 19,268,516, forward strand.
ATTTGACATTCAAAATGCATTTGTAATTAATAAATGCTACTTAGTATGGCTGCTGAGATTCCTGGGCTCAGTCTCAAGTAGAGGAGGAGAATGACGGATAGAGAAAGAGAGAACAGGCAGGCATCCTAAAGATTTTGATGTGCCAGTTCCTGACTCACCCTGAGCAACACTGGTTTCAAGCTTTTAGTAAATTTTCTGAAAAATAAAACAACCATGTGGTCGTAGTCGGCAAGATTTGAACCTGCGCGGGGAGACCCCAATGGCTTTCTAGTCCATCGCCTTAACCACTCGGCCATGACTACCTCTCATGCAATGTGATGTTTTCACAAAAGTTTCTCTATGGGTTGAGCTACTTCATTTCAGGCTGTGAGGATGACTGAAGTAATATTGTATCAGAGATGATTTCCATGGGAAGTTAATCCTGACCACAGTGACCTGCGTTAATGATTTTTAAAATATAACTTGGAGAATGCTTTATACTTGGTACAGTTTTGGGTTTGTAAAATGTCAGTACTGACATCTAAGTTTATCAAATGCGTCATCCTTCGAGCCGGAATTGAACCAGCAACCTAAGGATTTCTGTACCAATCACTTCTACAGTCCTCCGCTCTACCAGCTGAGCTATCGAAGTATTCCATGATCTTACAACTGTGATATTACATGCTATTAAAATGATTGAGTGTTAATTTGAAACATTATCAACTTTCCAAGCAAAATGAAAAATGATTTGACTACACAAAAGAGATTCAACTACTTATTCCTGTGTTGCTTTATCACACAAATTGTCATGTTTAATCATTTGGAAAATATCACTAATAGTTTGACTTATATTTGTGCAATTACTATCAACTGGCTACAGAGCTAGTTTGGAAAGCACTTTCAATAGATTTTTTAGTGTAGCCAAACTTACATCAAGATTAGAGATGCTTGAGCCTATCAAACCTTCTACACTCTTTTAAATTTTGCTTGTTTTGTAAACTAATCAAGTGTTCCAGGAATGATGGGGATATTCCATTGTTTGTTCTGATTTGACAATTCATTTTGGACAATGAGCGGCCCTTTTGAGCTAGTGAAGATAATTGTGCTACATGAGAGTATGCACAGACAATTATTTTTCTTTTTTTGCATTAAAGCACATTTTTTAATAAAGGAGAGGTTAATGATATAATAATTAGCACTGAAAGTCATCTGACACGATTTGAAAGTAAAATGTTGTGCATTGAAAGTAACCAAAACTCTTTTTACTTTGAGTGGACATCATTTTCTTTCAAATGAATTTGATATTTTGCTAAATGTACAAAACTTTCTTACAAATTTGATATTCAAAATGCATTTGTAATTAATAAATGCTACTTAGTATGGCTGCTGAGATTCCTGGGCTCAGTCTCAAGTAGAGGAGGAGAATGACGGATAGAGAAAGAGAGAACAGACAGGCATCCTAAAGATTTTGATGTGCCAGTTCCTGACTCACCCTGAGCAACACTGGTTTCAAGCTTTTAGTAAATTTTTCTGAAAAATAAAACAACCATGTGGTCGTAGTCGGCAGGATTTGAACCTGCGCAGGAAGACTCCAATGTAATTCTAATCCATCGCCTTAACCACTCGGCCACGACTACCTCTCATGCAATGTGATGTTTTCACAAAAGTTTCTCTATGGGTTGAGCTACTTCATTTCAGGATGTGAGGATGACTGAAGTAATATTGTATCAGAGATGATTTCCATGGGAAGTTAATCCTGACCACAGTGACCTGCGTTAATGATTTTTAAAATATAACTTGGAGAATGCTTTATACTTGGTACAGATTTGGGTTTGTAAAATGTCAGTACTGACATCTAAGTTTATCAAAAGCATCATCCTCCGAGCCGGAATTGAACCAGCGACTTAAGGATTTCTGTACCAATCACCTCTACAGTCCTCCGCTCTACCAGCTGAGCTATCGAAGGATTCCATGATCGTACATCTGTGATATTACGTGCTATTAAAATGATTGAGTGTTAATTTTAAACATTATCAACTTTCCAAGCAAAATGAAAAATGATTTGACTACACAAAAGAAATTCAACTACTTATTCCTGTGTTGCTTTATCACACAAATTGTCATGTTTAATCATTTGGAAAATATCACTAATAGTTTGACTTATATTTGTGCAATTACTATCAACTGGCTACAGAGCTAGTTTGGAAAGCACTTTCAATAGATTTTTTAGTGTAGCCAAACTTACATCAAGATTAGAGATGCTTGAGCCTATCAAAACTTCTACACTCTTTTAAATTTTGCTTGTTTTGTAAACTAATCAAGTGTTCCAGGAATGATGGGGATATTCCATTGTTTGTTCTGATTTGACAATTAATTTTGGACAATGAGCGGCCCTTTTGAGCTAGTGAAGATAATTGTGCTACATGAGAGTATGCACAGACAATTATTTTTCTTTTTTTGCATTAAAGCACAATTTTTAATAAAGGAGAGGTTAATGATATAATAATTAGCACTGAAAGTCATCTGACACGATTTGAAAGTAAAATGTTGTGCATTGAAAGTAACCAAAGCTCTTTTTACTTTGAGTGGACATCATTTTCTTTCAAATGAATTTGATATTTTGCTAAATGTACAAAACTTTCTTACAAATTTGACATTCAAAATGCATTTGTAATTAATAAATGCTACTTAGTATGGCTGCTGAGATTCCTGGGCTCAGTCTCAAGTAGAGGAGGAGAATGACGGATAGAGAAAGAGAGAACAGGCAGGCATCCTAAAGATTTTGATGTGCCAGTTCCTGACTCACCCTGAGCAACACTGGTTTCAAGCTTTTAGTAAATTTTCTGAAAAATAAAACAACCATGTGGTCGTAGTCGGCAAGATTTAAACCTGCGCAAGGAGACCCCAATGGCTTTCTAGTCCATCGCCTTAACCACTCGGCCATGACTACCTCTCATGCAATGTGATGTTTTCACAAAAGTTTCTCTATGGGTTGAGCTACTTCATTTCAGGCTGTGAGGATGACTGAAGTAATATTGTATCAGAGATGATTTCCATGGGAAGTTAATCCTGACCACAGTGACCTGCGTTAATGATTTTTAAAATATAACTTGGAGAATGCTTTATACTTGGTACAGTTTTGGGTTTGTAAAATGTCAGTACTGACATCTAAGTTTATCAAATGCGTCATCCTTCGAGCCGGAATTGAACCAGCAACCTAAGGATTTCTGTACCAATCACTTCTACAGTCCTTCGCTCTACCAGCTGAGCTATCGAAGGATTCCATGATCTTACAACTGTGATATTACATGCTATTAAAATGATTGAGTGTTAATTTGAAACATTATCAACTTTCCAAGCAAAATGAAAAATGATTTGACTACACAAAAGAGATTCAACTACTTATTCCTGTGTTGCTTTATCACACAAATTGTCATGTTTAATCATTTGGAAAATATCACTAATAGTTTGACTTATATTTGTGCAATTACTATCAACTGGCTACAGAGCTAGTTTGGAAAGCACTTTCAATAGATTTTTTAGTGTAGCCAAACTTACATCAAGATTAGAGATGCTTGAGCCTATCAAACCTTCTACACTCTTTTAAATTTTGCTTGTTTTGTAAACTAATCAAGTGTTCCAGGAATGATGGGGATATTCCATTGTTTGTTCTGATTTGACAATTCATTTTGGACAATGAGCGGCCCTTTTGAGCTAGTGAAGATAATTGTGCTACATGAGAGTATGCACAGACAATTATTTTTCTTTTTTTGCATTAAAGCACAATTTTTAATAAAGGAGAGGTTAATGATATAATAATTAGCACTGAAAGTCATCTGACACGATTTGAAAGTAAAATGTTGTGCATTGAAAGTAACCAAAGCTCTTTTTACTTTGAGTGGACATCATTTTCTTTCAAATGAATTTGATATTTTGCTAAATGTACAAAACTTTCTTACAAATTTGACATTCAAAATGCATTTGTAATTAATAAATGCTACTTAGTATGGCTGCTGAGATTCCTGGGCTCAGTCTCAAGTAGAGGAGGAGAATGACGGATAGAGAAAGAGAGAACAGACAGGCATCCTAAAGATTTTGATGTGCCAGTTCCTGACTCACCCTGAGCAACACTGGTTTCAAGCTTTTAGTAAATTTTTCTGAAAAATAAAACAACCATGTGGTCGTAGTCGGCAGGATTTGAACCTGCGCAGGGAGACTCCAATGTAATTCTAATCCATCGCCTTAACCACTCGGCCACGACTACCTCTCATGCAATGTGATGTTTTCACAAAAGTTTCTCTATGGGTTGAGCTACTTCATTTCAGGATGTGAGGATGACTGAAGTAATATTGTATCAGAGATGATTTCCATGGGAAGTTAATCCTGACCACAGTGACCTGCGTTAATGATTTTTAAAATATAACTTGGAGAATGCTTTATACTTGGTACAGATTTGGGTTTGTAAAATGTCAGTACTGACATCTAAGTTTATCAAAAGCATCATCCTTCGAGCCGGAATTGAACCAGCGACTTAAGGATTTCTGTACCAATCACCTCTACAGTCCTCCGCTCTACCAGCTGAGCTATTGAAGGATTCCATGATCGTACATCTGTGATATTACGTGCTATTAAAATGATTGAGTGTTAATTTTAAACATTATCAACTTTCCAAGCAAAATGAAAAATGATTTGACTACACAAAAGAGATTCAACTACTTATTCCTGTGTTGCTTTATCACACAAATTGTCATGTTTAATCATTTGGAAAATATCACTAATAGTTTGACTTATATTTGTGCAATTACTATCAACTGGCTACAGAGCTAGTTTGGAAAGCACTTTCAATAGATTTTTTAGTGTAGCCACACTTACATCAAGATTAGAGATGCTTGAGCCTATCAAAACTTCTACACTCTTTTAAATTTTGCTTGTTTTGTAAACTAATCAAGTGTTCCAGGAATGATGGGGATATTCCATTGTTTGTTCTGATTTGACAATTCATTTTGGACAATGAGCGGCCCTTTTGAGCTAGTGAAGATAATTGTGCTACATGAGAGTATGCACAGACAATTATTTTTCTTTTTTTGCATTAAAGCACAATTTTTAATAAAGGGTTAATGATATAATAATTAGCACTGAAAGTCATCTGACACGATTTGAAAGTAAAATGTTGTGCATTGAAAGTAACCAAAGCTCTTTTTACTTTGAGTGGACATCATTTTCTTTCAAATGAATTTGATATTTTGCTAAATGTACAAAACTTTCATACAAATTTGACATTCAAAATGCATTTGTACTGAATAACTGCTACTTACTATGGCTGCTGAGATTCCTGGGCTCAGTCTCAAGTAGAGGAGGAGAATGACGGATAGAGAAAGAGAGAACAGGCAGGCATCCTAAAGATTTTGATGTGCTAGTTCCTGACTCACCCTGAGCAACACTGGTTTCAAGCTTTTAGTAAATTTTCTGAAAAATAAAACAACCATGTGGTCGTAGTCGGCAGGATTTGAACCTTCGCGGGGAGAACCCAATGGATTTCTAGTCCATCGCCTTAACCACTCAGCCACAACTACCTCTCATGCAATGTGATGTTTTCACAAAAGTTTCTCTATGGGTTGAGCTACTTCATTTCAGGCTGTGAGGATGACTGAAGTAATATTGTATCAGAGATGATTTCCATGGGAAGTTAATCCTGACCACAGTGACCTGCGTTAATGATTTTTAAAATATAACTTGGAGAATGCTTTATACTTGGTACAGTTTTGGGTTTGTAAAATGTCAGTACTGACATTTAAGTTTATCGAAAGCGTTATCCTTCGAGCCGGAATTGATCCAGCAACCTAAGGATTTCTGTACCAATCACCTTTACAGTCCTCCGCTCTACCAGCTGAGCTATCGAAGGATTCCATGATCGTACAACTGTGATATTACGTGCTATTAAAATGATTGAGTGTTAATTTTAAACATTATCAACTTTCCAAGCAAAATGAAAAATGATTTGACTACACAAAAGAGATTCAACTACTTATTCCTGTGTTGCTTTATCGCACAAATTGTCATGTTTAATCATTTGGAAAATATCACTAATAGTTTGACTTATATTTGTGCAATTACTATCAACTGGCTAGAGAGCTGGTTTGGAAAGCACTTTCAATAGATTTTTTAGTGTAGCCAAACTTACATCAAGATTAGAGATGCTTGAGCCTATCAAACCTTCTACACTCTTTTAAATTTTGCTTGTTTTGTAAACTAATCAAGTGTTCCAGGAATGATGGGGATATTCCATTGTTTGTTCTGATTTGACAATTCATTTTGGACAATGAGCGGCCCTTTTGAGCTAGTGAAGATAATTGTGCTACATGAGAGTATGCACAGACAATTATTTTTCTTTTTTTGCATTAAAGCACAATTTTTAATAAAGGAGAGGTTAATAAT